>NC_067402.1:258927268-258957689 GCF_016432865.1 Antechinus flavipes | reverse complement strand
TTCTTATCCCAGAAACTGGTGTCTTTGGGTTTGTCAAACACTATATTATTAAAGTTATTGGCTGTTTTGTCCTTTGAACCTAACGTATTCCATTGATCAACTAGTCTATTTCTTAGCCAATACTAGATGGTTTTAGTAACTGTTGCTTTATAATATAATTTTAGATCTGGTACAGCTAGGCTACCTTCATTTGATTTTTTTTTCATTAATTCCCTTGAAATTCTTGACCTTTTGTTTTTCCATATGAACTTTGTTGTTATTTTTTCTAGGTCATCAAAATAGTTTTTTGGGAGTCTGATTGGTATGACACTAAATAAATAGATTAGTTTAGGTAGTATGGTCATCTTTATTATATTTGCTCGCCCAATCCAAGAGCATTTAATATTTTTCCATTTGGTTAGATCAGACTTAATTTGTGTAGAAAGTGTTTTGTAGTTTTGCTCATAAAGTTTCTGATTTTCCCTTGCAGATAGATTCCTAAATATTACATACAATCATTAGTTAGTTTAAATGGAATTTCTCTTTGTAACTCTAACTGTTGGGTTTGTTAGTGATATATAAGAATGCTGATCACTTATGTGGGTTTATTTTGTATCCTGCAACTTTGCTAAAGGTGTGGATTGTTTCTAATAACTTTTTAGTAGAATCTCTGGGGTTCTCTAAATATACCATCTTATCATCAGCAAAGTGATAATTTGGTTTCCTCATTGCCTATTCTTATTCCTTTAATCTCCTTCTCAACTCTTATTGCCAAAGCTAGCATTTCTAATACAATATTAAATAATAACAGTGATAGTGGGTAACCTTGTTTCACTCTTGATCTTATTGGGAATGGTTGCAGTTTGTCCCCGTTACTACTTATGATGCTTACTGCTGGTTTTAAATAGATGCTACTGATTATTTTAAGGAAAAGTCCATTTATTCCTATACTCTCAAGTGTATTTAATAGGAATGGATGTTGGATTTTATCAAATGCTTTTCCTGCATCTATTGAGATGATCATATGTTTTTTGTTAATTTGGTTATTAATATGGCCAATTATACTGATAGTTTTCCTAATATTGAAGCAGCCGTACATTCCTGATATCAATCCTACTTGACCATGGTGTATTATCCTGGGGATGATTTTCTGTAGTCTTTTTGCTAATATCTTAAGATTTTAGCATCAATATTCATTAGGGAGATTGGTCCATAATTGTCTTTCTCTGTTTTCAACCTACCTGGTTTAGGTATCAGTAACATGTCTGTGTCATAAAAGGAATTTGGTAGGACTCCTTCATTCCCTAATTTTTCAAATAGGTTATAAAGCATTGGGACTAATTGTTGTTTGAATGTTTGGTAGAATTCACATGTAAATCCATCTGGTCCTGGGGATATTATTTTATAGGGAGTTGATTAATAGCTTGTTCTATTTTTTTTTTCTGAAATGGGACTATTTAAACAATTTACTTCCTCCTGTGATAATCTGAGAAGCCTATATTTTTGGAGGTAGTCAGCCATTTCGCTTAGGTTATCAAATTTATTGGCATAAAGTTGGGCAAAGTAACCCCTTATTATTTCTTTAATTTCCTCTTCATTGGTGGAAAGTGCTCCCTTTTCATTTTTAAGACTACTAATTTGATTTTCCTCTCTCCTTTTTCAATTCAGATTTACCAAAGGTTTATCAATTTTATTGGTTTTTTCATAAAATCAACTTTTAGTTTTATTAGTTCAATAGTTTTTTTGTTTTGTTTTGTTTTGTTTTTTACTTTCTATATTATTAATTTCTCCTTTTACTTTTAGACTTTCATGTTTAGTAATTGATTGGGGGTTTTTAATTTGGTCTTTTTCTAGCTTTTTAAGTTACAGGCCCAATTCATTGAACTTCTCTTTCTCTATTTTATTCAAGCAAGCCTCTAAGGATATAAAATTTCCCCTTATTACCACTTTGGCTGCATCCCATAGATTTTGGTGTGATGTCTCACCGTTGTCATTATCTTGAGTGAAATTATTAATTGTGTGTATAATTTGCTGTTTCACCCAATCATTCTCTAAGACGAGATTATTTAGTTTCCAATTAATTTTTGGTCTATTTACACCTAACTTTTTGTTGAATGTACTTTTTATTGCATTGTGATCTGAAAAGAAAGCATTTACTATTTCTGCCTTCCTGCATTTAGTGTTGAGGTCTTTATATCCTAATATATGGTCAGTTTTTGTGTAGGTTCCATGAACTGCTGAGAAGAAAGTATACTTCTTTCTGTCACTATTCAGTTTTCTCCAGAGATCTATCATACCTAATTTTTCTAATATTCTTTTTACTTCTTTAACTTCTTTCTTATTTGTTTTGTGATTTGATTTATCTAAATCTGAGAGTGCAAGATTGAGATCTCCCGCTATTATAGTTTTGCTGTCTATTTCTTCTCGCAACTTTCTTAACTTCTCCTTTAGGAAGTTAGATGCTATACCATTTGGTGCATATATGTTTAATACTGATATTGCTTCATTGTCTATAGTACCTTTTATGAAGATATAGTTTCCTTCCTTATCTCTTTTAATTAGATCAATTTTTGCTTTTGCTTGATCTGAGATAAGGATGGCTACCCCTGCTTTTTTTGACTTCACCTGAAGCATAATAGATTCTGCTCCAGCCGTTTACCTTTACTCTGTATGTATCTCCCTGTTTTAAATGTGTTTCTGCTGATCTTATAAGTTGCCTTCAGCTGGAAAATATTCTACTGTCTTTGGGGGTTTTCTGGTGCTCTAAAATTTGTTTAGATTCCTTCTTTAAAGTAATTTGGAGTATTTGGAGAATGAGGTTAGTGAATTCCAGCTTTTATTTTTCCATTTTAGCTGCACCCTTGAAAGACTATGCTGTTGCTACATTTAAAAACAGGAAAACTTGGATTCAAATCTCACTCTCTGTACACCAAATGACTCTAAACATGCACCTATATTTGCATAGACATGCATATACATACATGTATGTATATATGGTACCCGTGTGCGTGCATGCGTGCGTGTGTGTGTGTGTGTGTGTGTGTGTGTGTGTGTCTACCTTTGGAGAGAAGGTCTTGGAGAGAAGAAAAATCTTTAATAATCTTATAAAGTTAGAGTTAGATATTTATTCTGACTTTGAAACTTGGCCCTTAAAGAGAGCATGATTGTGCCCACTGATACCATATTTGGGGCATTAGTCATATCTTGAAAATAATGAATGCCTTTTTCCTGGGTATTTAGTCACTTGTTGTTACCACATTGATGATTGCTTCAGATCTGGCTGGTATGAATCTGAGCCATTCTCTTGAATTCGGCCTTTAAAGAGAAACAGAAACTTTGGAATTCCCCCTTGTGCTGTCAGAGGACACGTAAAACAAGTATCCAGCTAAGCCTATTAAGATGATAGGATCAAAATGCTCAACTCAGTACAAAATCTTTATATCGCTGCTATGTCAAGTGAATTAGGCTTTTCTTCATCACCCCTCTGTGTGTTATGGATGTACATATGTGTATGTATATTTATATTTAAATTTTCTAATATTTAATTTTCTTTTTTGCTCCCTGTAAATTGATATTCATTTTGTATGTGGACTGTCTGTAGCTTAATGAATGATTACTATTTATAATTGTTTTAAAGTATAGGCTACAGAGTTGATTTTCTTTTCAAAGAAAAATATTATATGGAGCCAAAATTAGAAATAACAAGGGTAAGATTTGCTTAGAGTAGAAGCCATATAGATTCCAAACCTGATACATAACTACTATGTTAACAAAGTTCATGTTTTTTGCATATAATTAATAGTGATAAACTCTTGATGCTGTTAATAATAGTACCATTTTTGTTAAATCTCACCTTTTATGGGGCCTCGTACCTGAGTGTGAAAGTCACAAAATTATGATTTATTAAGAGTAAATATTTGATTTCTATATGTTTCCCATATCTATATATTTGGAATAACTTAAAAATGAGTTTTTATTAAAAAAGGGTTTGTGAGTGGTAAAAATTTAAGCCTTATATTATATCTATATATTTTCTGTTGAATGACCAAGTGTTTATGTTTATTAATAATTTCTTTGGATGCCTGCAACTTTTAAAAAAGATTTCTTGAGTTGTTTGTATTATCTGTAGTCTCTTATGCTTCAGTTACTTCATTTTTTTGAAATACAGTTTTAATGTTGTTTCAGATACAGCAGACGATGGAAGACTCTGTAGCTAAAAGTGATGATGGTATGTTCAATTGATTTATAAATAAAATGTCATAGTTTTATGCTATATCTGATTTGTAAATATACTTTACAAATCCTTCTGTGGTGCCATTCCAATACCACTTCCCTCCTCTTCACCACTGTGAAGTGACCATGAATTTCTCTGGGCAGGCATTTCACACTCTCTTTAGGACCATAGATTCAAAGTCAGAATAAAGATCCAACTCTCACTCTATCAGGTGAATATGTCATGTTATACATTTAACCAAAAGTAGTAGTAGTAGTAGTAGTAGTAGTAGTAGTAGTAGTAGTAGTAGTAGTAGTATAGTAGTAGTAGAAGAAGAAGAAGTTATTGTTGTTGTTGTTGTTATAGTGAAATCAAAGTGTGGTTTACATTTCCTCAGATAGGCAAATAAAATAATTGGCATAGTTCATTTCATTGTGAGCCCAAAGGCAATAATATATATAATGAAATAGGAAGTAGAGCTCGAACAGGAGCCTAAGCAAATAGACTACTATGAACATAATTATAATTGCAGTTTATATACTGACTTCTACTTCAGAAGGTAAAATGAAAATATTATGTGAACCATTTGATGAGTTGCTCCAAAATCAACAGAGATCTGAGATGTAATAATAGAAACTGACATTTATACAGGACTTTAAAGTTTACATTTTGAATATATTATCTGATTTGAAATTCCAAACAACCCTGTATGGTAGATGACTTCCAGAAAATCTTGAAGTCCTCCCTATGAACCATATAGTCCTTGAAACCATGAACAAGTCACTTACCTTCAAAATGCTCAGGAAACTCTTAAGATTCACTTGGACCAATGACCATTTCCATGATTTTCACACCCAGAATTCCTTGATATGATGAATCATTACTGCCAACACAAAAAATACATATATATACACATGTATAAATTGCTTTTTCTTCTCCCTTTTTTCCACAGCTGTTTCTGAGCTTCCATCTACATCTCGCTGGGCTTCACCAAGAGGATGTAATAGAAGGCCAAATATGAATTGGGATCCAGTTTCCAGGAATAAGCAATACTGAGGAAATTTTTTAAAAAAATTATGAGCTTTAAAAAAAGGAAGAAATAATGTACATTGAGCTTTGAGAACTCTACTCCCATCACTATCAGTTTGATATCAAAGCTCTGTATATAAGACTCAAGAGCTGTGACTTGCTGAATCCAAGTTAATTTGCTTCATTATAGAAATTTAGCATCCCTCCACCATTGTTTTTCCTTCTCATAGTGACCAAGCCCACTGTGACAGAGTTAATAATTAAATGCAAAGTCCCCCCAAAATTTCTTGTACCTCTGATTAATCACTGGTTTAATAGGAGCAGGTGATCATCTTATGAGCACTTAGAGCATCCAATTCATGATTTGTACCATTTCCTTACATCTATACTAAGGAGAAGCCTGTCCATTTGTGGGATATTTCTTACTTCACCCATCTTGTGACCCTGATGACATATGATTTCACTTACCCATCACATGTCAATCAGTGGAATTATTCACTATCTATTATGGCTGTTCTTGAATGTCCAGACTTCTAGTCTTATAAAAATCGGGCCCTAGAAGGAGGAGGAATCTCAGATCGTGGGGAAGAGCTGAGCTCCTCTTCATTAGAGAGAACTGTGGATCCTTTAAGTCAGTGCCCTTGCTCAGAGCTCGACCTTAGGCTCTTCTACTGGAGGTGGGATACTCTTAATTTCCATAGTGATAGCTCCTCTGATGGGATAGTGATGCATGGGCCACAGCCTTTTTTGACCAATCCCTGCAAGGACCCAAAAAGCAAATGCTCACAAAGTGGCATTTTCATGGAAGGATTGTCCACGGACACTGGCCTCTTGCTATCTGCACATATATTCTCTGCGCCTAAGGTAAGTCTCATCCAGATTAGAGAGTCTGTCTTGATTAACCCTAAATTCCTTTTCTTTTAAGAAGGGTCCTTATTTATCTCAATTTATAACCTTTGGATCATTCACATTTTATTTTTATAAAGATTATATGGCCCTCATTTTAAATTTTTCAATGTGCACTATTGGTTATTTTTTCTCAACTTTTCTTACCTTTATTTTCCTAAGTCCGGGGAGAGATTCAGCAATGGAATTGCCAGTTCTTCACTTTCAGCCAGCTAGCTAATTTTGAAACTTTGTGTTGGTAAGGTAAAAATCATTTTTATTTTAAACTTTAAATTTATTTGACAAGAAGTAATCATTCTTCTCATCAGAAGAAATACTTCCTATTCCTATTATAAACACACTTCTTGTTACTATAAAAAGATAAATTAAACAAATAGTTTTGCAGATTATCCTATTTTGTTTTTCTGTCTACTTAATTACTTATGTGCTGCTACAAAAAGGGAAGGAATATCAACCTGCTAGTGCTCTGATCTTGATTCAAATTGTCAGTGTGGCCATGTAATTGAAAGCTGTAGTGAAGTTTTGCTACAGTTATTCTATAGTTCACTTTAAATAGTTTGTCATTTTTTTTTAGAAAAAGAAATAGATTCTAAATCATGAAATATAATGTTCTTGAGATCCTGTCCCAGCTGAGACTCTAGACAAGTAGTAATGTACAAGCCCCCAATGTCTTATTCTGTACAGTTCCCATTGCCACATAACATAAGACAATTTATTTGAATTATGTTTATGATATGAAATGAGACTAGAGGCAATGTGCCACCTTTTCAGCATTGAGAAATTGAAAAGTTTTATGCTTTTTTAAATGCCCCATAGCAAAATCATTCCAGACTATCTACATCCACCTAAGGAGGAGAAGTAGATCATTTGTTTTGTAAGAATTTAGCTGACTTGTTCTGACCCTCCACTCTTTGGAAATGTATCCCGGAATACCATTTTATTCTTCACAATATGGCATGACATTTTTAGCTTACTTACATTTTAATCGGGATAAAAATGTAAGAATCATATTTATCACTCATAAAATTGTTAATAGGTACCCAGTATGCATTGTGCGCTATATCTAAATCTTATTCTAAAATTCATCAGGGGATAGAGGGAACAACAAATTCTTAGTTTGTGTAGCAAAGTGAATACTCTTTCAGGTCTTAGTCAGTTGAAAAGGTTGCATACAGAATTGAACATTACAATAAAAAATCATGTACTTAAAACCGATTTCTGATACACACTGGCTAGTAGGTTTTATATACAGCGTACTTAACCTTTTAGTGCTTTAGTCTAACTCACTAAGAATATAATTTGCAGAAAAATTTCCTGTCTATCAGGGGAGGTAATTTGTAGTGCTATCAGTTCCAAGCAAATGAAATCTCATATCTACTTGAATGTACCTACTTCAAAAGAAATCTAGTAACCTCTTATTGGACAGATGTGAGAAAATCAATTTTGGAGAATGGTTATGAATCAAATAATACTGCTCATCTCATTGTCTTTAGATTATATTTTAGGGGAGAATGTCAGAAGAAGTAATAGATATGCATGCTACTTCTTAATTTGTTTTTGTTTTTGTTTTCAGCTTCTCTCCCCAGGAAATCTTGAAAAGAGAAAATACGCTGGCTTACATCAGCCGTTTTCTTCTAGGGACTGTAGAATCTGCATAAAAGAGACATTATTGCCCATGGAGAAGAACTACAACTATGTCATATTAAACAGAGCAGTCTCTAGATCTGCCCTGATTTACAAAATGGACTAAACAGTTCATACCATGTCATGCTGAATGTGGCAGGACTATTCCCACTGGAAGGAGTGTTTTGAGCTTCCTCAAAATATAAAGGAAATGTGTTTTTTCTCAATCTACTTACATAAAAAACTCAGAGAAATTATGTTATGTCAGGTTGTTCTTTCTTTTTATAATATCTGCAAGAGAGATTGTGCTTTATCAGTGTGAAGCAGCCTACTCATGAAAAGGTTAATGTAACCAAATCACTAACAGATATCTAAGACTTTACAAAGATCTCTTTCTACCAACAGAACCTTGATAATTAAGACATTTATCTAAAGGCATAATTTCCATATAAAGGAAGTCAGGTCCCCAAAAACAGACTGTAGCAAAATTTCATAAATAATACATTCATAATTAATACATGGACATCATATATTAACATTTGGGTTTTAATTGTTTTACTTCTTTATGAAATAGTGGAAGAAAATAACTCAAAAGAATCTGTAAACAGGTAGGGTTCATAGCAGGATAATATTTTAATTGATAATCCTCATGGTCCATTCTTTTTTCTATCCAAGGCGAACACTATTCTCATGCCCCTCAAAAGACATATCTTCAATTTAACTTATTTTCACTATCACAAGGTTACTTCATAATCTTGCACAGAATTAGCTTTAGTAATGTGTGTGTATTCAAACATACATGGATGCATATATACATACATATATATACACAAAGCAAATTACAAATACAAAGTAAAATTTGTACAAATAAACATTTATGGAATCATAAACACAGGTAGGTATGTAATTTCATGTACATATATGCTATACAAAATAAATCTGCAAATAATTATATACATTATACACACACATATGTATATATATATACACGCACACACATGTATAAGTATGTGTATGTGTGTGTGTGTTTACAAAATTTTTAGCAGATTGACAACTGTTCTGTTTTAGGGAATTGGCTATTAATTATGAAACATCAAGAAACTTGCTTAGGCTCACAAAACCAGTATGTGAAAATGGTAAAATTTGAATGTCTTATTTTTACTCCAAGTCCTATTCTATATCTATAATGCCCTAATATATCTATTAAGACATTTTTTATTAGATGAATGAAGAATGAACAAGCTATGTTCTTCCAATGGCCACACCATGTATTAGCCATCCTGAGACAGATTCCTGCAAAGCCTTTTAAGGCACATATAGTGCAAATATGTATCCTTTTACAATTATGAAAATTCATCTAAGTGATCAAGCAAAGAAGTTACCAACATGAGGTAGGGATTAGTTACTGGGACCAGGATCCTAAATATAGCCAGGAAATGGGATTGGAAATTTCTCAGCCAGGAGAGCAGCAATAGAAAAAAGACAGAAGTGTTTGCTGAGTGATTTCTTCTTGGAATTCTTGTGGACAACAGTGGTAGAAAGCTGCTTGTCACTTTGAGACTTAAACAGAAATATTCTAGTTCCCAATTAGAGGTCTCTGGGAAGAGGTGGCAAGTCTATTAAAAGGACACAATGTTTCTGGATCTTCTAAGGAGGTAAACAGACATTGCAAAGCATTAGCTGTAAAGGTCTGCATTAGGAATGACGGACGGAGTAAGGGAGGAACGAAGGAAGATTTAGGGAAGGATCAGGGAGATGCCTAGGTGAGAACAAACTTACATGTGCCTACAAGAGTAGTTGCATCAGGTGTAATGCCATGATTCCCTATCTTAGATATGCTAACAAGACCTCTTTTTGTATGTGGTTACACTTGATAATGAGAACTTGATGGACTTGTTTCAGCATTTATATTATTCCTGATAATTTTTCTCTTTTACAATTCACCTTTTAGAGCTGTTTTACAGTTTACTCTAGAAGATTGTGTGAAAAGGGGAGCAGGAGAAGGATGTGAACTCAAGAAGGAGAAGATAATGAAATGTGAAGAAAATTTGGAAGTCTAAAATCTAAAGAATTTTGAAAAAGGCCAGAAGTTTGAAAGATAATAATAAAGAACTTCAGGAAGCTTTAAGAAATTGATTTGACTTGAGCTAGAGGAGAAAGATTCCATCTTTAGGAGGAAAAGAAAGTGAGCCCAAAGAGTAGTATTGGAAGAGTTGGAAGTAGACATAAGGAGGAAGAAGAAATGGAATCCAACTGAAAGAGGAGAAGAAGACATTTTAAAAGATAAGAACAGGTACCACCCACCTCAAAACAAAATAAAGTCCAAATGGAGACATGATTTAGGCATAAAGGATGCCACCATAAACAAATGAGGAGAACATGAGATACATTACATTGATTACATTAAATTAAAAAGGTTTTGCACAAACAAAACAAACAGAAACAAATTTTTTCAGGCAATATTTCTGATAAAGGTTTCATTTCTCAAATTTATATAAAGAATCATGTCACCTAAGAATCCAAGTCTTTCCCCAATTGATAAATGGTCAAAGGTTATGGACAGAAAATTTTCAGATGACAAAATTGAAGCACTTATAGTTATATGAAAAATGCTCTCAATAACTATTGAGTAGAGAAATGAAAATTAAAACAACTCTGAGACATAAACCTCTCAGTTTGGCTAAGATGACAGGAAAATATAATGAGAAATGGTGGAGGGAATATGGGAAAACTGGGACATTGATTCATTGTTGGTGGAGTTGTGAAATGATCCAACCATTCAGGAGAGCAATCTGGAACTAGGGACAATGGGCTATAAAACTGTACATAATCTCTGACCCAGCAATGTCATTATTGAGAAGGAAATCATAAAGGAGCAAAAATATTTGTAGCAGCTCTTCTTGTGGTAGCAAAGATGGATGCTCATCAATTGGGGAATGGCTGAACAAGCTGTGGTATGTGAAGATAATGAATATTATTGTCCTAAAAAAATGATGAACAAGCTGATTATAGAAAGATTTACACAAACTAATGCTGAGTGAAACAAGCAGAACCAGGAATACACTGTACACAATAATAGCAAGAAAGTGGGATGATTAACTATCAAAGATTTGGTTCTTCTCAGTAGTTCAGCGATCCAAAGCAAATCAATTCATGCTTTGTTCACTTCTTTTTTTTTTTTCCTATTTTTATCTCTCCCATGGTTTTTTCCTTTTGCTGTGATTTTTCTCTCCCAACACAATCCATAAAGCAATGTGTATTAAAAATAAACTTACTAAAACAGAACAAAACAAAACAGGTAGTTAAAGTAACTTGATGAGTTTAATGAGAAGAAAAAAGAAATTGGACATAATTATCACAGAATTGGGACTAAAATAAAAGAAAGTGTGCCTCCATGCTAATAGAACCTAAAGAGGTGAGAAGAGAAAGGCTTTGCAGCTAGTGTGCAGAGAGCGTGTCTGAGAATAAAGATAAACTGGGTTTAAGTTCCCCTTTGTGACAAAATTGATTTGTGACTCCAAGTAGTCAGAGAATTCTTGTGGCCCCCAGCAACTCTCTGACACACAACAGCATTTCCTCTCTGTAAGTTCTCTGCACATGTCATTTACAAGTCTTATACCTCACCCTTCTTGAATTCCGGATTGAACTTGTCACCTTCATCCCTGGTGAATTGATAAATCTAGAGGTAAAAATCCCTGAAATCAGATAACCACAGTAATTGTAAAAAAAAAAAAAATGCTGCTAAAAAAAGATAAAGATAAATAATTTCTTTTTAAACCTTTTCAAGAGGCAAAGGTAATTATTTATTACAAATTATGGTTAAGACATTCATTGCGGTTGTATTCTGTATCTTTTTTGATTGACTAGAAATATATATGTTAAGCAGAGTCAATGATAATAAATTTTATATGTATTTTACTTAAAATTAAAAGTACTTTCTTACTAAAAAGAATTATTTGCCTTTTAGACCTGCAAAGAAAATATTAAATGAAAAGAATAAGGATTGTAAAAAATGTAAAAAAGGACCTTGGATTACAACAAAAATTCAACTCCCAACTGGGACTCAGCATTACCTTTGAAGCTCAAAGATGGACCTCCAGTGAAATAAGGGAGTTTTCAATCATTTCTCTTGAAAAGATAAAACAGAAAATTTGACCTATAAACATAACTTTCAAACGAGCATTAAAGGATAAATTGGGGAAAATATAATTTCATATTATTTAAAGGTTTACATTCCTACATTGGAAAATGATATTTTTTAACTTTTGAGAATTGTATCTTTTATTAGGGCAGTTAGAAACAGTTTACATAAACACAGGGTGTGGGTATAAGTTGCCTTTACATCAATGATATTTTTAGAAATTGATAAATAAAACAATTCCACCATTAAGGGGTGCTGGGAGAAGAGGAACAAGGAGGTAAAGTGGAATGAATCTGATCACATGAAGAGGCACAAAAGACAAAGTAGTAGCAGGAAGAAGGGAGCAAGATTCACACTGTTTGAAGCTTACTTGATTTTTAAAGTCCTCTCTAACCTCTTCCAAGAACTCTTTTAATTTTTTAATTTTTCTTTGCAGCTTTCTGAAAAGGCCTTTGGTCTGAACCCTAATTTTTTCCTCCTAACATCATAGTAGCTTTCTATGGCCAGGTTATTTCTCTACTTTTTACTCATTTTTAATAATCTGTCTTCTGGCTGTTAACTATATGTTATAGTTTGGTTTTGCCGCAGAGAGTAAGGTATAATATCTCAAGTTCCTTTTTTTCTATGTTGTTGTTTTATAAATTTAAGGGGGCCTACTAATTCTTCCACTTTTTTTTATAACCTGAGGCCGCCTGTGGGCAGCGCTCTTCCAGTTCATGCCTTGTTCTATAAGCAGTCTGAGGTACTCCCCTCCACTCTTGAACCTTGACTAGCTTCCCCAGCATTGTTAATACCCCCAAACATTCTGGTTCCCCTGCAGTGTCTCAGGCAACTATAAGAGTCAGTTTATTCCCCTGCCTTCAAACCAAAACTCTAATCTTTTGCAAATGACTGCAAGTAGAAGGGCCCCATCCTATTTCAATCACATATTCTTGTTCCTTCATTGCAGAGACCTCTAATTGTCAGCACTCTGGGCTTTGAATTTGAGGGTCCCCATAATCTTCCCCATATCAGCCACCCAATCCCCACACCATCCATGGTATGAACCTTTCTAAACTAAGATTGCAACAGATTTAATTTCCTTGAAGTCTTGTTCTTGTTGACTAGGCAGTCACTATTCTTGGCTGTCTGCACTTCAATCAGATTAAATCATTATCCCAGTAGGTCAGATCATTGCTAATGTCCTCCAAAGTTGTCTTAAACTACCCTACGATTTTAATGCAACTTTGCATTATTTCCACTGCTCTAAAATTTAATCTGAGGCATTATTTTTGAACGGACTTAAGAAAAACAAGTATTTTCTTGCTATGTTCTGCCATTTTTCCTCAATTCTTCCTGTTTAGACACATTCCATAAATACTCAATTTAATTCCATATTCCTGAACTGCTTTTCTATCAATCTTCCTTTATTCGACAAGCTATTAGATGTGACTTTTCTTCAGTCCCATCTTGGAAAACTTTAGACATTTAAAACCAGGTTTTAACTTTTGACTTTATGAAACCAAACTTGGGTAGGGTTAATGTGTGATTCAGTAAGAAATTTCATATGTAGTTGGGAAATAAGGCAAGAAAGGATATATAAAAACATTTTTGTTTGTTGTATTCTTAAAAAAAAAAAAGAAATCAATTTTTTCTTTTATATTAAAAACGTATTTCAGCTTTTTATTTTCAAAATATATGCAAAGATAGTTTTTAAACATTGATTTTTGCAAAACCTTGTGTTCCAATTTTTCTCCCCTTCCCCCCATCCCTCTCCCTTAGATGGAAAGTAATCCAGTATATATTAAACATGGTAACAATATATGTAAATCATATACCATCATACATATTAATACAATTATCTGGCATCACAAAAAATCTAATCGAAAAGGAAGAAAAAAGAAGTGAGAATGCCATGCTGTGATTCACACTCAGTTCCAGCAGACCCTTCTCTGGGTTCAGATGGCTCCCGTTATCACAAGTTCATTGGAACTGGCATCAATCACCTCACTGTTGGAAAGAGTCATGCTCATTAGAATTGATGTTGTTGTATACAATAATCTCCTGGTTCTGCTAATTTCACTTAGCATCAGTCCATGTAAGTCTCTCCAGGCCTTTCTAAAATCATGCTCTTGATCATTTCTTATATAACAATAATATTTAATAACATTCATATACCATAACTTAATCAGTCATTCTCCAACTGATGGGCATCCACTCACTTTCCAGTTTCTTGCCACTGTGGCAAGGGTTGCCACTGTGACAAAATGATTTGAAAATCATTTTCCCATTTAAGGCCTCATTTGAAAATGAGGCCTTAATCAGAACCCTTAAATGTGAAAATGATTTCCCAATTTATTGCCTCCCTTCTGATCTTGTTTGCATTAATTTTGTTTATACAAAAACTTGTTAACATAATATAATCAAAATTGCCTATCTGCTGTTTAATTATGAGTTTCAATTCTTCTTTGGACACAAATTCCTTCCTTCTTCACAGATCTGAGAAGTAAACTATTCTATGTTCCTCTAATTGACTTATAATATCACTCTTTATGTCTAAATCATGAACTCATTTAGATCTTATCTTGGTATGTAGTATTAGATGTGGGTCAAGCCTAATTTCTTCCATACTAGTTTTAAGTTTTCCCAGTAGTTTTGTGAAAATAGTGAGTTCTTATCCAAAAAGTTGGGGTCTTTGGGTTTGTCAAACATTAGATTGCTATACTTATTGCCCATTTTATCCCATGATCCTAACCTATTCCACTGATCAACTAGTCTATTCCTTAGCCAGTACCAAATGGTTTTGATGACCACTGCTATGTAATATAGTTTTAGGTCTGATATAGCTAGGCCCCCTTCATTAGCATTTTTTTTTCATTAATTCCCTTGAAATTCTGGATCTTTTGTTCTTCCAGATGAACTGTGTTATTATTTTTACGAGATCTGTAAAATAATTTGGGGGAGTTTGACTGCTAGATTTATTTAGTAGATTAATTTAGGTAGTATTGTCATTTTTATTATATTTGCTCAGCCTACCCATGAGCACTGGGTATTTTTCTAATGGATTAGGTATGACTTTATTTGTGTTTTGTAGTTGTGTTTGTATAGTTCCTGACATTCCCTTGGCAGATAGATTCCCAAATATTTCATACTATCAACAGTTATTTTGAAAGGAATTTCTATTTTATATCTCTTGCTTCTGGACTTTGTTGATAATATATAAAAATGCTGATGATTTCTGTGGGTTTATCCTGTATCCTGCAGTTTTGTTAAAGTTGTGAATTGTTTCTAGTAGTTTTTTTTATTTTTTAGTTGATTCTCTAGGTTTCTCTAAGTATACCATCATATCATTTTAGAGTGATAAATTGGTTTTCCTCACTACTTACTCTAATTCTGTAATCTATTTTTTTCTCTTATTGCCAAAGCTAACATTTCTAATACAATATTGAATAATAATGGTGATTGTGGCAGCCTTGTTTCACTCCTGATCTTATTGGGAATGGTTCTAGTTTGTCCCCATTACATATGATGATTGCTGATAGTTTTAAATATATGCTACTGATCATTTTAGGGAAAAGTCTATTTATTCCTATACTCTCCAGTGTTTTTAATAGGAATGAGTGTTGGATTTTATCAAATGTTTTTTTCTGCATAATTTTAATATGATTTTTGTTATTTTGGTTATTGATATAGTTGGTTATGCTGATAGTTTTCCTAATATTGAATCAGCCTTGTATTCTTGGTATAAATCCTACTTGGTGTTAGTGTATTATCCTGGGGATAATTTTCTGTAATCTCATTGCTAATATTTTATTTAAGATGTTTGAATCAATATGCATTAGGAAAATTGGTCTACAATTTTCTTTCTTGTTTTCATCCTGCCTGGTTGTGCAATCAGCACCATGGAGGTGTCATAAAAGGAATTTGGTAGGAGTTCTCCTTTCCCCATTTTGTCAAATAGTTTATATAGCACTGGAATTAATTGGTCTTTGAATATTTGGTAGTATTCACATGTAAATCCAAATGGCCCTGGAGATTTTTTTCTAAGGGATTTGATTGATAGCTTGTTCTATTTCTTTTTCTAAAATGGGACTACTTAAATCGCTCTTCTGTTATCCTGGGCAATCTTTGTTTTTGTAGATATTCTTCCATTTTACTTAGATGATCAAATTTATTGGCATAGAATTGGGCAAAATAACTCCTAATTATTGCTCTAATTTCCTTTTCATTGGTAGAAAGTTTTAGCTTTTCATTTTTGAAACTAATGATTTGATTTTCTTCTTTACCTTTTCTAATCAAATTAAATAAAGTTTTATTTTGTTAGCTTTATTTTTCATAAAACCAAGTCTTAGTTTTATTTCTTAATTCAATAGTTTTCTTATTTTCAGTTTTATTAATCACTCTTCTATTTTCAGAATTTCAAATTTAGTATTTAATTGAAGGTTTTTAATTTGTTTTTTTCCCAGTTTTTTTTTTTTTTTTTTTTTTTTTTTTTTTTTAGTTTTTAGCCCAATTCATTCATCTTCTCTTTCTCTACTTTTTTTTCAAGTAAGGCTCTAGAGATATAAAATTTCCCATTATAACTGCTTTGGCGGTATCCTACAAATTTTGGTGTGTTGTCTCATTTTCATTCTCTTGGATGAAGTTATTAATTGTGTCTATTATTTGTTGTTTCACCCGTTGATTCTTTAGTTTTTTTAGTTTCCAATTTATTTTTGGTCTATTTTGCCATGGCCTTTTGATGCATGTGACTGTTACTGCATCATGATCTGAAAAAAATGCATTTACAATTTCTGGCTTCTGCATTTGATTTGCCTTAACACATCATCAATTTTTGCATAAGTTCCATGAACCACTCAGAAAAAAAGTAAACTCCTTTTCTGTCTCCATTCAGTTGTCTCCAATCAATGGTCTGTCATACCTAACTTTTCTAACATTTTATTTACCTTCTTAATGTCTTTCCTATTTATTTTGTCATTTGGTTTATCTAGTTCTGAGAGAGCAAGGTTGAGATCCCCCACTAGTATAGTCTTGTTGTCTATTTCTTCTTGCATCTCCCTTAACTTCTCCTTTAGAAATTTGAATACTATACCACTTGATGCTTATGTATTGCTTCATCATCTATGGTACTCTTTAGTAAGATATAGTTTCTTTCCTTATCTGTTTTAAATAGATCTATCTTTGCTTTAGCTTAATCTGATATCAGGATTCCTACCCCTGCTTTTTTTTACTTCACCTAAAGCATAATAGATTCTACTCCAGCCCATTACCTTCACTCTGTATGTAATACAGAGTGCTTTAAATGTGTTTCTTGTAAACATATTGTAGAATTCTGGCTTGTAATCCAGTCTGCTATCTGCTTCCATTTTATGGGGAATTTCATCCCATTCCCATTCACAGTTAAAATAACATTCTGTATTTCCTGCCACCTTATTTACCCTGTTATGCTTTTCTCTTTTCTTTCCTCCTCCCCTCCTCTCCAGTATTTTCCTTTTGATGACTACCTCCCTCAACCAGTCCTCCCCCTTTAAAGTCCCCTCTTTTTTTACACCTTTCCCCTAATATTTGTGTTTTCCTTTCTATTAGTCTTTTCCTTTCTTTTCCCCCTTTCCCTTTCACTTCCCTTTAAGGTGAGACAAGTTTCTCTGTGAAACCAAATATGTTTGACATTCTCTCTTAGAGCTGAATGTGATGAGAGTAACATTTACACAATGCTCATCCCCCTCCCTTCTTTCCCTCAATTATAATAGGTTTTCTTTGCCTCTTCAGAAGATGCAATTTTCTTTCTTTTACCTGCCTTTTTCCTCTTTTTCCAGTGTGATCCCCTTTCCATCTCTAGTTTCTTTTTCATGAAATGGAAACCATTAGGAACTTTAGGATTTGATGTCCGTTCTCTCTCTCCATAATTGCTGTCTATGGTGAGAGTTCTTTTTGATTTTTTATTCACTTTTTTAAGGCTTGAAGTCTGTTCAATGCAAAAGAGCCACAGTTGCTTTAATTTGCCCTGGGCCATTCTGCTGATTTCCAGTGTTGGGTAATGATGGCTGGGTCCAGCATTCTTCTAGGGCTCAATGGTTTATAATTTGCCAAACTTGGCAAATCTACCAAACCACCTGCTTGCAACTGGAACAGAGTAGCTTAAGAGGCTCACAGGAGATTCCCAGCTGTGTGGAAGCTTCAAAGCTCTGACTTCCTGCCACAGCTCCTTGCTCCAGTCTCCCTGTACTGTGGTCTGGGCTAGGCAGACTGTCCTCCTACCCTTTTGAAACAGCCTTGTTCTGAAGTTCTCCCAAGGTACCATCTTCTAGGAATGTGTTGTACTCCACATATTTGTGAATTCTTAGATTCCAAGACTTGTTCAGAAGCTCAATCTAGTGTTAGTTTAAAAGACAGAGGAGGTCACAGAAAATTGTGTTTGCTCTCTACCATCTTGGCTCTGCCTCCCAACACTCATCCTTTCAAAACTTTGTGTTACACATTTTTCTCCCTTCCTTGTCCCAAACTCTTCCCCTAGAGGGCAGGTAACCCAATATATGTTAAAGGTGTAGAATTCTTCCATATGTATGTATGTATGAATGTGTGTGTGTGTGTGTGTGTGTGTGTATTAACACAGTTATCATGCTGCACAAGAAAAATCAGATGAAAAAGGGGAAAAAAAGGAAATAAAATGCAAGAAAACAATAATGAAAAAGAGTAAAAATACTAAGTTTTGGTCTGCCCTCAGTCCTCACAGTCTTCCCTCTGGGTATATTTGATTTTCTTCATTATAAGTCGACTGGCTTGAATCATCTCATTGTTGAGAAGAGCCACAAGCCACATGCATTCAGAATTGATCATTCTATAATCTTGCTGTTGCTGTGTACACTCATTTCACTTAACATCGGTTCATGTTCTACTGATCGTTTCTTATAGAAAACAATATTCTATAATATTAATAGAACCACAATTTATTCAGCGATCCTTCAAGTGATGGGCATCCACTCCATTTCCAGTTTCTTTCCTTCTTTAATGATCTCTTTGAGATACGGACCAAGTACAGACACTTCTGGATCAAATGGTATACACAATGTGATAATCCTTTGGGCATAGATTCAAATTTTTCTCCAGAATGGCTGGATCAATTCACAATTCCACCAACAATGTATTAGTGTTCTTATTTTCTCACATCCCCTCCAGCTTTCATCATTATCTTGTCCTGTCCTTAACTAATCGGACAGGTTGGTAGTGGTACCTCAGAGTTCTCTTAACTTGAAATTTTCTGATCAATAGTGATATAGAGTACCTTTTCATATGACCAGAAATGGTTTCAATTTCTTCATTAGAAAATTGTCTTTTCAAATCCATTAACCATTTATTAGTTGCAGAATGACTTGAATTCTGATAAATTTGAGGCAGTTCTGCATATATTTAAAAATGAAGCCTTTATCAGAATCTTTGAATATAATTTTTCCCCAAGTTGATTGCTTCCCTTCTAATCTTCTCTGCATTGGTTCTCTTTTTGAGAAAACTTTTCAACTTAATGTAATCAAAATGGACTATTTTTCATTTCATAATGTACTACAATTCTTCTTTGGTCACCAATTCTTTCCATCTCCACAGGTCTGAGAGCACGACTATCCTTTGTTCTTCTGATTTGCTTATAAAATCACTATGTCTAAATCATGAACTCATTTAAACCTTTTCTTGATATGGAGTGTGTTTCATGTGGGTCAGTGCCCAGTCTCTGCCATACTAATTAACAATTTTCCCTCCAATTTTTGTCACATAGTGAGTTCTT
Source organism: Antechinus flavipes (assembly GCF_016432865.1). NCBI lineage: Eukaryota > Metazoa > Chordata > Mammalia > Dasyuromorphia > Dasyuridae > Antechinus > Antechinus flavipes. The sequence continues at coordinate 258,938,042 of NC_067402.1, read as the reverse complement.
ATCCCCAAATGTACTTACTTTTTAAAAAAAGAACATTACACCAAATATCTGAATTAATTGATCTGTTTAATATTTTCCATTAAAATTTAATGAATATTTACAGTAAGGAAGTATAATGATTAGAAGACTAAACTTGGAATCAGTAAAACTCAAGTTCACATTTAGCATCAGGAGCTTAGGGGCTGTGGGATAACTCTTTTTGCCTCAGTTCACTCTCTGTTGCCTCATGTGTAAAACAGGGTTATCACTTAGACCTGCCTCCTAAGTTGAGATTAGAAAATGAGAGAAAATCTGTCAAGTATTTGAAAATTTAAAGGCCTGCATAGAGATTAATTGTGTGGTGTTGTTATTACATTCTGGATTGGGACGTGGAACAGTGTTTGACAACTTGAGAAGGCAGAAATGGCATCCTTATCAAATTTACATATGACACAAAGCTGAGAGGAGTAGCTAATACACTTTATAAGGGGAAGATGCTTGATAGGTCAAAACATTAGACCAAAGATAACTTGAAATGTAACAGTGATAAATATCAGATCTGAAATAGATCCATTTCTACCTGGGGAAAGGCACTTTGTTTTTAAATATCTAAGAATTTATTTGACTAGTCAACTGTTTAAATGGCCCCAACACAAAATACTCATGTAAGAAAGCACCAATATAAAAGTAACATCCTCTTTCTCTATGTTTCCCTACTCAGTTCATACCTGACATTTTGTAATCTGTTCTGGATGACATTTTAAAATGGTTATATCTACTCCCCTGTCTGGTCTCAACTTCAGAGAACAAGAACAAGTATATCACTTCTAAATTCACCACCAAGTTGCTTTCTTCAGGCTCCTCTCCCCACTGATAGCAGCATTGGAGGATGGAGTACCACACACTTACAACTTTGTTCCTTTAGGGACAGCAAACCTGGACTCTCACATAACTCTTCTTTGCATGTGATGCCCTAACTGGTTTCAGTTTCAAGGAATACAAAGTGTTAGTACCTGGTATCCCTCATGTCCCATTTTTTTTCTGCTTATCCTTAATTTTCATGTCTACAGTGTTGCATTGTCTCCTCTTTTAAACTGTAAGCTCATTGAGGAAAGGGAGTTTCTTTTTAAGTGTTGTATACCTAAAATTAAGTAGAATGTGCAGCATATCATAGGCATTCATTGGATGTTTATTGGATTGGATTTATTTGAAAGTATCCACAGGAAAGCCAACAAAATGAAAAAAAAAAAACTTAATTCCATTTCAGTTGAATTGTTTGAATTGTTTAGGATGACTAAAGATAAGTTTCAGTGGGAATAGCTGCATTCAAGTATTTGGAGAAGAATTTCAACTTGATCTGTTTTGTCCTAAGAGTTCAGCAACAGGAATAAGAGTTAAAGCTGAAATGGAATCAATTAAGTTTGATGTTAAGAAATTCTTCCTAATTTGGGTGTTTTGCAAAACAGATTGAGTTGGTGGTCAATTTTCTTTCATTAAAGGTGTTTGGGCAAATGCAGGAGGTTCAATTACCAAATGTGTCATAATGGGGTTTATATTTTTGGTATGGGAGGAGGCCATTAGAAGGCTACAGAGGTCCCTTCCAATTCTAATGTGCAATTATGTAAGAGTGCTTGCAGTGGTAGGGTTGAAATAAATGTTTATGGAAATTTGAAATGTGTAGTTAATTGAGTCCTAACTCTCCTCAGTTAATAGATGAAGAAATCAAAGGTTAAGTGATCTGTCCAGAGTCACACAGGTAGTAAGCATCTGAAATAAGATTTGAACTTAAGACTTCCTGAGTCCAAGTCCAATTATTTGTCTACTCTCCGTAATAAGATAATAATCTTGTCAACAAAATGTGAGGCCCTTGAAGGGGGGTATCTGGATTTAAGGGAGAGCTTTTGATCTTTTCTCTAATGTTCTACCCTTAATCCTTGGGACAAAACTTAGAAAAATACTTATAAATGTTATCCCCAGTTTAGTAACATCTCTCTGAAGATGTTACTTCATCTAACTGAAGCCCATTTTTAAATAGTAGAATAGTAAAGCCTCCTGGAGAAGAACCAAACCTTCCACAATATGTTAGTTATTAGTGAGGCTAACTCTTCTTAACTAGTACAATTTAATTTTTGTTAAATTTTAATTTTGGAGAACGTCTACCAAATATAAGCTGATGTCAAGCTGTTCTTTCTAATGATAACATTTATAAGTCTTTTCACTTCATTCATGCTTAGGGAGAAATTGTTTAAAACCATATTATTCCCAAAGATGATAGGTATTTTTTTCCCATTGCACTGTATCTGGAAGATGAATTCACTTAAAGTTTGACTAAGTAGAGAGACAACAGAGTTATCTCCAGGTTATTTTCCTTGATCTTAAAAATGATGTGATAATGCTAAAGAAAACAACATTGAAAAGGAGTGTACTTGGAGAAGAGAAAAGCAAGGATAAAATGGAGTAAATTGCATTACATGAGGCACAAAAGACCCTATTACATTGCATGGAATGAAAGTGGATAAGCATTGTCTGAAACATTCCCATCAGTTTAGTCTCAAATTAGTAACATAAACCCTCTAGTGAAAATAGAAATGTATCTTATCCTATAGGGAAGTAGTAAAAAGGGGAAAGAAAAAGGAGAGGCGGGATAGAAGAAGAGAATCAGAAACATGGGGAGAAAGGGGAAAGAAAAGGGAAGATAGGTGATAGCAAGTTGAGGGAGGGATTGGTCAGAAACAACATACAACTAAAAGACAGGGTGGAAAGAGACACAAAATATATATACATGTGAGAAACTAGGATGGGGCAAAATACACAGCTGATAAGAATATAATTAGGATGAACTCTTAATAAAATGGAAGCAGATAGCAGAGTGGATTAAAAACCATACATTATCTACAAAATAAAAAAGTTTCAAACAGCTACAAAATTCAGGGAAAAGTCTAAAGCACAACATATTATGAAGGAAAACGGGTGGCAATTAAGGTCTCAAAGGAAAATGTTTTAAAGACTTAAAAGTAGGAAAGTAAAATGTTCTGGGGCAATAAAATCTCACAAATTCAAAAAGGCAGAAATAATAAATGGATTTTTTTCAGCTCCTTATGGAATAAAATTACAATAAAAGACCAGGGGAAAATAGACAAAAAATTAATTGGAAACTAATCTAATCATAAAAAATGAATGGGTCAAAGAGCAAATCATAGACATAACTTCATCAAGAGAATGATGAGACAACATACCAAAATTTGCGGAATGCAGCCAAAGCAGTAATATGGAGAAATTTTATAACTCTAGAAGGTTACTTGCATAAAATAGAGAAAGAGATCAATGGGTTTAAAACTAAAAAAAAAAAAAAAAAAAAAAACTAGAAAAATAATTTGAAAGTATAAAAATAAAAGGGGAGATTAATAAAACTAAGAATATTATAGAATAATTAAAACTGAAAGGTGGTTTTGTGAAAAAAACAAAATAGATAAACCTTTAGTTAATTTGATTAGAAAAAGGAAAGAGGAAAATCAAGTTGTTAGTCTCAAAAATGAAAAGAGAAAAATTTCTACCAATGAAGAGGAATTAGAGCAAGGATTAGTTATTTTGCCCAACTATATGCCAATAAATTTGATAAACTAAGCAAAATAGAGGAATATCCACAAAAATATAGATTGCCCAGATTAATGGAAGAGGGAATAAATTGCTTAAATAGTTCCATTTCCGAAAAAGAAATAGAACAAGCCATTAATTTCCCTCAGAACAAATCTACAGGGCTAGATGGATTTACATCTGAATTCTATCAAACATTTAAAGAACAATTAAGGACAATACTGTACAAAATATAGTAGTGAAAGAAGTCCTACCAAATTCCTTTTATGACACAGGCAAGGTACTACTATCTAAACCAGGTAGGGTGAAGACAGAGAAATTGTAGAACTATTTCCCTAATCAACATTCATGCAAAAATTTTCAAATATTAGCAAAGTGATTACAGAAAGTCATCCCCAGGATAATACACCATGACCAAGTAGGATTTAAACCCGGAATACAGGGCTGGTTCAATTTTAGAAAAAATCTATTAGCATAATTGACTATCATTAATTAACCAAATTAACAAAAACATATCTCAAGAGATGCAAACTCTTTTTGCACAACTACAAACACTTTCTACACAAATAAACAGATCTCAACAATTGGAAAAATAACAAATGGTCTTGAATAGGTTGAGCAAATATAAAATGACAATATTGCCTAAATTAATCTATTTTGTGTTATACCAGTCAAACTCCCAAGACATTTTATATATTTAGAAAAAGTTCATCTGGAAAAACAAAAGATCAAGACTTTCAAGGGAATTAATGAAAAAAAAATACAAATGAATGTGTCCCAGCTGTACCAGATCTAAAACTGTATTATAAAACAGTGGTTATCAAAAACATTTGGTATCAGCTAAGAAATACAATAGTCAATCAGTGGAATAGGTTAGATTCACAGCACAAAATAGATTATAGTAATCCAGTGTTGGACAAATCCAAAGACCCCAGCTTTTGGGATAAGAACTCAATATTTGACAAAAATTGGAAACTACTATGGCAGAAACTAGGCACTGACTCACACCTAACACCATATAACAAGATAAGGTTGAAATGACAGAAAAAGTGATATTATAAACAAATTAGGACTTAGAATAGTTTGCCTCTCGGATCTGTGGAAGAGGAAGGAATTGGTGACCAAAGAAAAATTGGAGATTATCGATCACAAAATAAATAATTTTGATACTAAGTTAAAAAGTTTTTACACACATAACAGAAATGCAGACAATATTAGAATGGAACCAATAAATTGGGAAATATTTTTACCTTCAAGGGTTTTGATAAAGGCCTCCTTTCTAAATATATAGAGAATTGACTCAAATTTATAAGAATTCAAACCATCCCCAATTGATAAATGGTCAAAGGATATGGACAGACAATTGTCACATGAAGAAAATGAAACCATTTCTAGTCATATGAAAAGGTAATCTAAAACATTATTGATCACAGAAATGCAAATTCAGACAACTCTGAGGTACCACTACACACCTCCAAGATTGGGTAAGATGATAGGAAATGATAATGACAAATGTTGGAGGAGATTTGAGAGAACTTGCACACTAATATAATTTTGTTGGAAATGCAAATGAATCCAACCATTCTGGAGAGTAATTTGGAACTATGCCCAAAGAATTATCAAGCTGTACATACCATTAAAAAAATTAGCTTTTTATTGATAAAACATATGCATGGGTAATTTTTCAACATTGACCCTTGCAAAAATTTCTGTTTAAATTTTTCCCTCCTTCCCTCCATCCCCTTCCCTATATGGAAGGTAGTCCCATGCATGTTAAATATGTTAGAGCATATTTTAAATACAGTATATTTATACATATTTATACAGTTATCTTGTTGCACAAGAAAAATCAGATTTACAAGGAAAGTAAAAATAACCTGGGAAGAAAAGCAAAATGCAAGCAAACAATAACAGAATAAGTGTAAATGCTATGTTGTGGTCCACACTCGTTTCCTGTAGAGGGCTGAAACTCTGAAAAGGTGTACTTGAATCTGAGACAGCAGAGCACTTAAGGCTAATTACCTATTCCATATATCGATGACATGGTGATATGAGGGCTCTCCTCATGATTGGTCCTTGCTAAATGTGTGGTGGTGAGGTAATCATAGGCAAAGATTGGAGGGCTGAGGGAGAGAGCTCAGTGTCTCTCTGTCGCAGGAAGAGCAAGAGAGAGACTTTAGTTTCTGGACTCCAGAATTCAGGATTCATCTCTAATGAGCTGAGTGGCAGGTTGCCTGCCTCCTTCACTTCTCCTCCTAAAGACCAAGGAATTTGGCTGATCCTGACAGTCAGAGGATTGATCCTGAGGTCCTTCAGAAAGCTAGCCCAGACATTGTAGTTTCCCAATGTTTTTTTGCTGGGTGTATCTGGGTGTAACACTGCTGGATAAAAGATGTGTGTATCCTTTGATCCAGCAACCCTACTGGGCTCTTGTGCCAAAGAGATCTTAAAGGAAGGAAAGGGACCCACATGTGCAAAAAATGTGTGTGACTACCCTTTTTGTAGTGGCAAGAAACTGAAAAGTCAGTGAATGCCTATCATTTGGAGAATAGCTGAATAAATTGTGGTATATGAATATTATGGAATATTATTGTTTTATATGAAACGATCAACATGATGATTTCAGAGAGTGCTGGAAAGACTTACATGAACTAATGCTATGTGAAATGAGTAGAACCATGAGATAATTGCACATGGCCACAAGAATATTATATTATGATCAATTCACATGGACCTGACTCTCTTCAATAATGAAATGATTCTAATCAGTTCCAATGATCTTGTGATAGAGAGTCATTTACATTCAGAGTGAGAACTGTGGGAATTGAGTGTGCTATACAACTATTTTTGTTGTTTGCTTGCATTTTTTTTTCTTATTTTCAAGTTTGATTTGATTTTTCTTGTGCAGCATGATAATTGTATAGTTAAGTATGCATATTCTACTATGTTTAATGTATATTGGGCTACTTGTCATCCAGGGGAGGAGGTGGGGACATGGGGGGTAATTGGAACACAGGGTTTTGCAACAGTTAACGTTGAAAAATTATCCATGCATATGTTTTGAAAACTAAAAAGCTTTGGGGGTGGAGCCAAGATGGCAGAGAAGTCATAAGCGACATTCTGAGCTTCTCTTATACTCACACTACTAATTACTAAATTCAGCCTCAAAAACCGAGCTTGACTGGTAAAATTCACGAAGATTGGAAGTACAACAATTTGCCAGCTGAAGATAATCTGGAAGATCGCCAGAAAAGGTTTGTCCTGAACAATGGGAGCAGGCCAGCACAAGCAGGGAGATAGGGAAGGCTAGCATACTGAATGGACCAGGGCAGGGGCGGTCTCGATGGCTGGAAAATTTACAGGGAGGACTCTACCAAAGGTTGTCTTCTTTGCTTTGGTGGCAAAGCAGTAGACCAGCAGATAAATTAAAGCCAAAGGTAGAGGGTACTCTAAAAAAAAAAAAAACGCCATAATCGAACAGGATCTGGCTACACCCACTCAAAACCGGAAGTGAGTGACTGAGCACAATCCACAGCACAGCTGTGTAGCCACATTCTGCAGCATGCGGATTTTGCCTGGGGCAGTCACAAATCTGCATGGCAGGGGGGCTCAATCCAGGGCAACATGTAATTTGCTCAGTGAGGGGCTTGACCTGGGGCAATAGAACTTCTGCCACACGACTGTGCTCCCGAGGTCAGAAACAATTCTGGTGTCATGCAAGGCTATTTGCAGGGCAACTGCTAATACCCACAGCCAGCTTCTGCCCAGGATAGTGACACTTTCGCTACTCAGCCTCTACTCCAGGGAAATTGCTAATGTGCACAGCGGGGCTCTTCACAGGGCACTTCCGCAGCTTGGCTGTGCTATCCAGGCCTGACTCATTTCCACTGTGGAGCTTTTCCCAGAGCACTTCCACAGCTTGGCCCCTCTTTGCAGTCCATTGGCAGGATAGCTACTATCTATATACCTATCCCTCCTCTGCAGAGGAAGCTGATAACCTCCTTGCCCTGAAAGCAAACACTAAAGGCTTTATAAAATGAGTAAAAAGGCCAAAAGGACCATTGACAGCTTCTATACAGAAAGAAAACAGATTTCCAACCCTGAGGAGACTAATAGCAGACAGTCTCCAGACAAAACCCCTAAGTGGGATATAACCTGGTCCTCATCACACAAGGCTCTCCTAGAAGAAATTTTAAAAAAACTCTTAAAAGAAAACTGGAAGAAAAATGGGAAAAGGAAAGAGAAGTTAGGCATGACAGTACAGAAAAGGCTTATAACTCAGTTAAAGAAGAATTTGATAAAGTGGGAAAAGAAAACAATTTCCTGAAAGAGGAATTGGAAAAGGTAAAGAACTCCTATGAAAACAGAATTTGTGAATTGGAAAAGATAAAGAACTCCCTGGAAAGTAGAATTTGTGAATTGGAAAAAAAGAAAATAACTCTGTAAAAAAAATAGTGAAGTGGAAAAAAAATTCCATAGAGCAAAAGAATCATCTAAAAACTCAATCGGACTTATAAAAAAGAAGTAGAAAAAAGCTCATTAAAAATCAGAACTGAACAAAAAGAAAGAATGACTCATTGAGATATCAAGACTCAGTCAAGCAAAACCAAAAACATGATACATTAGAAAAAATGTTAAGTATCTACTTGAAAAAACATCAAACCTGCAAAATAGATCTAGGAGATATAATCTGAAGATTATTGGACTTCCTGAAAACCATGATGAAAAAAACAGCCAAGATAGTATTTTAAAGGAAATCATCAATGAGAACTACCCAGATATAATAGAATGAGAAGGTAAAATAGGCCTTGAAAGAATTCATCGAACACCTTCTGAAAGAGACCCCAAAATAAAAACTCCAAGGAATATTGTAGCTAAATTTCGGGACTATAAGACTAAGGAAAAAAATATTACAAGCAGGCAGAAAAAAAAAATTCAAATACGGAGGAGCAACAATAAGGATCACTCAAGATCTAGCTGCTTCCACATTAAATGATCAAAGGGCCTGGAATCTGATATTCTGAAAAACAAAAGAAATTGGGAAGCAGCCAAGAATAAACTACCCAGCTTAGCTAGCTTTTTCTCCCAGGGAAGAAGATGGACATTTAACGAAACAGAGGAATTCCATTTGTTTTCAAAAGAAGAATCCAGAGCTAAACAAAAAATTTGACCTCCAACCATAGGATTCAAGAGAAGCAGAAAAAAGAACTCTTGAGAACTATTTCTGTTATGGATATACATAAAGAGTACATGTATAATTTGATTTTACTGATATAACATAAAAAAGGGAATAGAAATGGAAAGGAGATCGTATCAGAAAAATGGAAAAGGGGAGATAAAAAGAGGGAAACTACATACCCCAAAGAGGCAAAGGTAACCTATCATATCTGAGGGAATAGAGAGAGGGAGAGGAACATTGAGTGAATCTTACTCTCATCAGAGTTGGCTCAAAGAGAAAATAATTAACATATTTGGTTTAAAGAGGAACTTCTCTCACCTCATTAAAAAGTGGGAGGGGAAAAGGGAAAAGGAAAAGAGTAATAAGGGAAAGGTATAAAAAGGGGGAAGGGATTCAAAAGTGGTGTGAGAGATTTTAAAGAGGGAGAACTGTGTGAGGCAAATGGTGCCCATAAGTTTAATACTGGGAAATGGAGTAAGGAGGGTTAAGAAAAAGAAAAGCATAATCTGGGAATAAGAAGATTGCAGGAAATAGAGAATTAGTAATGTTATCCATAAATGTGAATAGGACAAACTCTCTCATAAAGCAGAGGCAGTTAGCAGACTGGATCATAATCCAGAATCCTACATTATGTTGTTTACAGGAAACACATTTAAAGCAGGGTGATACATACAGAGTAAAGATAAAAGGCTGGAGCAGAATCTATTATGCTTCAGGTGAAGTCAAAAAAGCAGAGATAGCCATCCTTATCTCAGATACAGCAAAAGCAAAAATTAATCTAATTGAAAGTGATAAGGAAAGAAACTATATCTTGCTAAAGGGTACCATAGATAATGAAGCAATATCAATACTAAACATATATGCACAAAGTGGTATAACATCAAACATCCTAAAGGAGAAGTTAAGAGAGTTGAAAGAAGAAATAGAAAGCAAAACTATAATAGTGAGAGATCTCAACCTTGCACTCTCAGAATTAGATACACAAATTAGACACAAAACAAATAGCAAAGCAGTTAAATAGGCAAATACAATGTTAGAAAAGTTAGGTATGATAGATCTTTGGAGAAAACTGAATGGAGACAGAAAGGCATACACTTTCTTCTCAGCAGTTCATGGAACCTATACAAAAACTGACCATATATTAAAACCTAAAGACCTTAAAATTAAATGCAGAAAGACAGAAATAGTAAATGCATCCTTTTCAGACCACGATGCAATGAAAATTAAATTCAACAAAAAGCCAGGGAAAAATAGACCAAAAAAAGTAATTGGAAACTAAATAATCTCATACTAAAGAATGATTGGGTGAAACAGCAAATCATAGACATAATTAATACTTTCACCCAAGAAAATGACAATAATGAGATGTCATACCAAAATATGTGGGATGCAGCCAAAGTGGTAATAAGGGGAAATTTCATATCTCTAGAGGCCTACTTGCATAAATTAAAGAAAGAGAAGGTTAATGAATTGGGCTTGCGACTAAAAATTCTAGAAAAGGAACAAATTAAAATCCCCCAGTCAAACATTAAACTTGAAATTCTAAAAATAAAAGGAGAGATCAATAAAATACAAAGTAAAAAAAAAAAACCTATTGAAGTAATTAATAAAACTCAAAGTTGGTTCTATGAAAAAAAACCAACAAAATAGACAAACCCTTGGTAAATCTGATTTGAAAAAAGAAAGAGGAAAATCAAATTGTTAGTCTCAAAGATGAAAAGGGAGAACTCACCACAAATGGAGAGGAAATTAAAGCAATAATTAGGAGTTACTTTGCCCAACTTTATGCCAATAAATTCAACAACTTAAATGAAATCGAAGAATACCTTCAAAAATATAGCTTGCCTAGATTAACAGAGGAAGAAATAAATAGAGTATAAACAGTACCATGTTAGAAAAAGAAATAGAACAAGCTATTAACCAACACTCTAAGATAAAATCCCCAGGACCAGATGAATTTATATGTGAATTCTGCCACACATTTAAAGAACAATTAACTCCAATGTTATATAAACTATTTGA
>NC_067402.1:258882689-258926768 GCF_016432865.1 Antechinus flavipes | reverse complement strand
CATCTCACAGATACCAAAATAAGGTCAAAATGGATACATGATTTGCAAATAAAGGATGAGACCATAAACAAATTAGGAGAACAAGGCATAATTTACCTATCACATCTTTGGCGAAGGGAAGTATGTAAGACTAAGGAAGAACTAGAGAACATTATGCAAGGCAAAATAGATAACTTTGATTATATTACATTAAAAAATTTTTGCCAAACAAACCCAACAGAAATCAGATTAAAAGGGAAGTACAAAGCTGGAAAAATATCTTTACAACCAGTATTTCTGATAAAGTTATTATGTCTAAAATATGTAAAGAACCGTGTCAGATTTAGAAGCATACAAGGCATTCCCGAAGTGATAAATGATCAAAGGATAGGAACAATTTTCAGATGATGAAATTAATGTCACCTATAATTGTATGAAAAATGCTCTAAATCATTATTGATTAGAGAAGTACAAATTAAAACAACTCTGAGGTACCACCTCACACCTCACAGATTGGCAAAGATGACAGGGAAAGGTAATAAATGTGTAGAGGGCTGAAACTCCAAAAAGGTATGCTTGAATCACACAACCAAGCACTTAAGGCTAATTATTGATTTGCTGTGAGACAATGATTCTATTAGTCTATGTTTGGATACATGGCTCTTCTCACTGTTGGGTGCTTGCTGAATGTTTGGTGTTAAAATAGGCAAGGATTGGAGGGAGGGAGAAAGAGAGAGAGAGAGCAGAGAGATGTTTTGTTGCAGGATGAGGAGGAGAAAGGCTGGTGGCTTTAAACTTGAGAATCCAGGAGAGATCATTTGGCAAGCCTTGTGGCATTTTGTCTGCTTCCTTCACTTCTCCCCCTAAAGACCAAGGACTTTAATTTATCCTGACCCTGGCTGACCCTGAAGCCCTCCAGGAACTAACTCATACTTCACATAAATGTTTGAGGGGATGTGGGAAAACTGGGATATTAATACATTGTTGGTGGAGTTATGAAATGATCCAACCATTCAGGAGGGCAATCTGGAATTATTCCCAGAGAGTTATAAAACTGTGCATACTCTTTTACCCAGAAGTGCCATTACTGAGTCTGTATCCCAAGGAAATCATAAAGGAGGAAAAAGGACCCACAGGTGTAAAAATATTTGTAGAGTGCTTTTTGTGGTAGCAAAGTATTGGAAAATAAGTAGATGCTCATGAATTGGGAAATGACTGAATAAGTTGCCCTAGATGAAGGCATATGATTGTTGTATAAAAAATGATGAACAAGATGATTTTAGAAAAGGCCAGGAAAGATTTACATGAAATGATGCTGAGTAAAACAAGTAGAACCTGAAATACATTGTACACAATAGCAGAAAGAATGTGCAATGATCAACTAAGAATGACTTGGATTTTTTCAGTGGTTCAGTGATTCAAATTCAAAGAAATACCAATAGACTTGGAGAGAAAATGCCATCTGCATCCAGAAAAAGAACTGAGGAGACTGAATGTAAATCAACACATGCTATGCTGTTCCCTTCTTTTTTTTTTTTTGGTCAAATAATGAATTCTTATCCAAAAGTTAGGATCTGTGGGTTTGTCAAACACTAGATTGCTATAGGTGACTATTTTGTCTTGTGAACCTAACCTATTCCACTGACCAACTAATCTGTTTATTAGTCAATACCAAATGGTTTTGGTGCCTGCTGCTTTATAATATAGTTTTATGTGGTGTTCTCTTCTTTAAAATAATGCTTTTCTGGGAGCAGGTTTCTCGGGGAGGTTTTCTGGAGGCAGCCTTAGTTTCAGTTAAAAGTAATAATCACTCCAAATGCATCCAGGTGTTAAAAGTTCAGATCTTTTATTGCTTCCTCCAAAATAGCCAGGTTAGTTTTCTTGGAGACCTATCTCTCTGCTTGATTCCAAGAGCTCTTGCTGCTAATCTTTTGCCTCTGCCAGCTTCGGCTTTTCTTCTTCTGAAGGTCTCCAGCCAGCACCGAGATGAAAGTTGGAATGAATCTAACTCAACCTCCGAGAGTGGGCTTCTTCTGAACTACCCTGATTGGCTCACTGAAGCTCTATTTATGCTGGGGGTAAAAGGTTGATTCCTCCTCCAAGGGAGGGATTAAGGGAGATGTGAATTCACAAAGTTAGAAAGTTAACTTTGTGACTCTCCCATACTTGTGAACTCCAATGAGTACTTAAATACATTAGAGAGCTAGAGGATTTGCTAAATACCATGCTAAATTAGATAAGTTTTTGTCTCTATCAACTCTAATGAGTTTATACTCTGTAAAGGTTCCAACAGTTTTACATCAGGTTCAGCTAGGCCACCTTCATTTGATTTTTTTTTTCATTAACTCCTTTGAGATTCTCTACCTTTTGTTCTTCCATATGAAGTTTGTTATTTTTTCTAGATCATTAAAATATTTTCTTGGAAATCTGATTGGTATAGCACTAAATAAAGAGATTCGTTTAGGGAGTATTGTCATCTTTATTATATTTGCTCAGCCTATCCAAGAGCACTTAATATTTTTCCAATTACTTAAATCTGACTTTATTTGTGTGGAAAGTTTTTTTTTTTTTGTAGTTTTGCTCATATAATTCCTGACTTTCCTTTGGTAGATAGATTCCCAAATATTTTATGCTATCAACAGTTATTTTGAATGGAATTTCTCTTTGTATCTCTTGCTGTTGGATTTTGTTGGTAAGGTAAAAAAAATGCTGAGGATTTATGGGGATTTATTTTGTATCCTGCTACTTTGCTAAAGTTATGAATTATTTCTAATAGCTTTTTATTAGAATCTCTGGGTTTCTCTAAGTATACCATCATATCATCAGCAAAGAGTGATACTTTGATTTCCTCATTGCCTACTCTAATTCCTTTACTCTCTTTCTCAGCTCTTATTGCCAAAGCTAGCATTTCTAATACTATATTGAATAGTAATGGTGATAGTGGGCAACTTTGCTTCACTCCATATCTTACTGGGAAAGGTTCCAGTTTTTCCCCATTGCATATGATGCTTACTGACAGTTTTAAATATATGCTCCTCACTATTTTAAGGAAAAGTTCATTTATTCCTAAACTCTCAAGGTTTTTTTTTTTTTAATTAGGAATGGATGTTGGATTTTATCAAATGCTTTTTCTGCATCTATTGAGATGATCACATGGTTTTTGTTAGTTTGGTTACTGATATAGTCAATTATGCTTATAGTTTTCCTAATATTGAACCAGCCCTGCATTCCTGGTATCCATCTTACTTGGTCATAGTGTATTACCCTGGGCATGATTTTCTGCAATCTTTTTGCTAATATTTTATGTAAGATTTTTACATCAATATTCATTAGGGAAATTGGTCTATAATTTTCTTTCTCTGTTTTCAACGTACCTGGTTTAGGTATCAGTACCATGCCTGTGTCTTAAAAGGAATTTGGTAGGACTCCTTCAATCCCTATTTTTTAAATAGTTTATATAACAATGGAGTTAATTGTTCTTTAAATGTGTGGCAGAATTCACATATAAATTCATCTGGTCCTGGGGATTTTTTCTTAGAGTGTTGGTTAATAGCTTGTTCTATTTCTTTTTCTAACATGGTACTGTTTATACTCTATTTATTTCTTCCTCTGTTAATCTAGGCAAGCTATATTTTTGAAGGTATTCTTCCATTTCATTTAAGTTGTTGAATTTATTGGCATAAAGTTGGGCAAAGTAACTGCTAATTATTGCTTTAATTTCCTCTCCATTTGTGGCGAGTTCTCCCTTTTCATCTTTGAGACTAACAATTTGATTTTCCTCTTTCTTTTTTCAAATCAGATTTACTAAGGGTTTGTCTATTTTGTTGGTTTTTTCATAGAACCAACTTTGAGTTTTATTAATTACTTCAATAGTTTTTTTTTCTTTCTATTTTATTGATCTCTCCTTTTATTTTTAGAATTTCAAGTTTAATATTTGACTGGGGGATTTTAATTTGTTCCTTTTCTAGCATTTTTAGTCGCCAGCCCAATTCATTAACCTTCTCTTTCTTTATTTTATGCAAGTAGGCCTCTAGAGATATGAAATTTCCCCTTATTACCACTTTGGCTGCATCCCACATATTTTGGTATGACATCTCATTATTGTCATTTTCTTGGGTGAAAGTATTAATTATGTCTATGATTTGCTGTTTCACCCAATCATTCTTTAGTATGAGATTATTTAGTTTCCAATTACTTTTTTTGGTCTATTTTTCCCTGGCTTTTTGTTGAATTTAATTTTCATTGCATCGTGGTCTGAAAAGGATGCATTTACTATTTCTGTCTTTCTGCATTTAATTTTGAGGTCTTTAGGGTTTAATATATGATCAGTTTTTGTATAGGTTCCATGAACTGCTGAGAAGAAAGTGTATGCCTTTCTGTCTCCATTCAGTTTTCTCCAAAGATCTATCATACCTAACTTTTCTAACATTGTATTTGCCTATTTAACTGCTTTGTTATTTGTTTTGTGTCTAATTTGTGTATCTAATTCTGAGAGTGCAAGGTTGAGATCTCTCACTATTATAGTTTTGTTTTCTATTTCTTCTTTCAACTCTCTTAACTTCTCCTTTAGGATGTTTGATGTTATACCACTTTGTGCATATATGTTTAGTATTGATATTGCTTCATTATCTATGGTACCCTTTAGCAAGATATAGTTTCTTTCCTTATCACTTTCAATTAGATTAATTTTTGCTTTTGCTGTATCTGAGATAAGGATGGCTATCCCTGCTTTTTTGACTTCACCTGAAGCATAATAGATTCTGCTCCAGCCTTTTATCTTTACTCTGTATGTATCACCCTGCTTTAAATGTGTTTCCTGTAAACAACATAATGTAGGATTCTGGCTTTTGATCCATCTGCTAACTGCCTCTGCTTTATGAGAGAGTTTGTCCCATTCACATTTACGGATAACATTACCAATTCTCTATTTCCTGCAATCTTCTTATTCCCAGATTATGCTTTTCTTTTTCTTACCCCTCCTTACTCCATTTCCCAGGATTAAACTTATGGGCACCATTTGCCTCACACAGTTCTCCCTCTTTAAAATCTCTCACACCACTTTTGAATCCCTTCCCCTTTTTTTAACCTTTCCTTTATTACTCTTTTCCTTTTCCCTTTTCCTCTCCCACTTTTTAATGAGTGAGAGAAGTTCCTCTGTAAACCAAATATGTTAATTATTTTCTCTTTGATCCAACTCTGATGAGAATACGATTCACTCAATGTTCCTCTCCCTCTCTCTATTCCCTTAGATATGATAGGTTACCTTTGCCTCTTTGGGGTATGTAGTTTCCCTCTTTTTATCTCCCCTTTTCCATTTTTCTGATACGATCTCCTTTCCATTTCTATTCCCTTTTTTATGTTATATCAGTAAAATCAAATTATACATGTACTCTTTATGTATATCCATAACAGAAATAGTTCTCAAGAGTTCTTTTTTCTGCTTCTCTTGAATCCTATGGTTGGAGGTCAAATTTTTTGTTTAGCTCTGGATTCTTCTTTTGAAACAAATGGAATTCCTCTGTTTCGTTAAATGTCCATCTTCTTCCCTGGGAGAAAACGCTAGCTAAGCTGGGTAGTTTATTCTTGGCTGCTTCCCAATTTCTTTTGTCTTTCAGAATATCAGATTCCAGGCCCTTTGATCATTTAATGTAGAAGCAGCTAGATCTTGAGTGATCCTTATTGTTGCTCCTCCATTTCTGAATTTTTTTTTTCTGGCTGCTTGTAATATTTTTTTGCTTAGTCTTGTAGTCCTGAAATTTAGCTACAATATTCCTTGGAGATTTTATTTTGGGGTCTCTTTCAGAAGGTATTCGATGAATTCTTTCAAGGACTATTTTACCTTCTCATTCTATTATATCTGGGTAGTTCTCATTGATGATTTCCTTTAAAATACTATCTTGACTGTTTTTTTCATCATGCTTTTCAGGAAGTCCAATAACCTTCAGATTATATCTCCTAGGTCTATTTTGCAGGTTTGATGTTTTTTCAAGTAGATACTTAACATTTTTTCTAATGTATCATATTTTTGGTTTTGCTTGACTGAGTCTTGATATCTCAATGAGTCATTCTTTCTTTTTGTTCAGTTCTGATTTTTAATGAGCTTTTTTCTACTTCTTTTTTATAAGTCCGATTGAGTTTTTAGATGATTCTTTTGCTCTATGGAATTTTTTTTCCACTTCACTATTTTTTTTTACAGAGTTATTTTCTTTTTTTCCAATTCACAAATTCTACTTTCCAGGGAGTTCTTTATCTTTTCCAATTCACAAATTCTGTTTTCATAGGAGTTCTTTACCTTTTCCAATTCATCTTTCAGGAAATTGTTTTCTTTTCCCACTTTATCAAATTCTTCTTTAACTGAGTTATAAGCCTTTTCTGTACTGTCATGCCTAACTTCTCTTTCCTTTCCCCATTTTTCTTCCAGTTCTCTTTTAAGAGTTTTTTTTTTTTTAATTTCTTCTAGGAGAGCCTTGCGTGATAAGGACCAGGTTATATCCCACTTTGGGGTTTTGTCTGGAGACTGTCTGCTATTAGTCTCCTCAGGGTTGGAAATCTGTTTTCTTTCTGTATAGAAGCTATCAATGGTCCTTTTGGCCTTTTTATTCATTTTATAAAGCCTTTAGTGTTTGCTTTCAGGGCAAGGAGGTTATCAGCTTCCTCTGCAGAGGAGGGATAGGTATATAGATAGTAGCTATCCTGCCAATGGACTGCAAAGAGGGGCCAAGCTGTGGAAGTGCTCTGGGAAAAGCTCCACAGTGGAAATGAGTCAGGCCTGGATAGCACAGCCAAGCTGCGGAAGTGCCCTATGAAGAGCCCTGCTGTGCACATTAGCAATTTCCCTGGAGTAGAGGCTGAGTAGTGAAAGTGTCACTATCCTGGGCAGAAGCTGGCTGTGGGTATTAGCAGTTGCCCTGCAAATAGCCTTGCATGACACCAGAATTGTTTCTGCCCTCGGGAGCACAGTCGTGTGGCAGAAGTTCTATTGCCCCAGGTCAAGCCCCTCACTGAGCAAATTAGATGTTGCCCTGGATTGAGCCCCCCTGCCATGCAGATTTGTGACTGCCCCAGGCAAAATCCGCATGCTGCAGAATGTGGCTACACAGCTGTGCTGTGGTTTGTGCTCAGTCACTCACTTCCGGTTTTGAGTGGGTGTAGCCAGATCCTGTTAGATTATGGCGTTTTTTTTAGAATACCCTCTACCTTTGGCTTTAATTTATCTGCTGGTCTACTGTTTTGCCACCAAAGCAAAGCAGACAACCTTTGGTAGAGCCTTCCCTGTAAATTTTCCAGCCACCGAGACCGCCCCTGCCCTGGTCCATTCAGTATGCTAGCCTTCTCTATCTCCCTGCTTGTGCTGGCCTGCTCCCATTGTTCAGGACAAACCTTTTCTGGCGATCTTCCAGATTATCTTCAGCTGGTAAATTGTTGTACTTCCAATCTTCGTGAATTTTACCAGTCAAGCGCGGTTTTTGAGGCTGAATTTAGTAATTAGTAGTGTGAGTATAAGAGAAGCTCAGAATGTCGCTTATGACTTCTCTGCCATCTTGGCTCCACCCCAAAGCTTTTTAGTTTTCAAAACATATGCATGGATAATTTTTCAATGTTAACTTTTGCAAAACCCTGTGTTCCAATTACCCCCCATGTCCCCACCTCCTCCCCTGGATGACAAGTAGCCCAATATACATTAAACATAGTAGAATATGCATACTTAACTATACAATTATCATGCTGCACAAGAAAAATCAAATCAAACTGGAAAATAAGGAAAAAAAATGCAAGCAAACAACAAAAATAGTTGTATAGCACACTCAATTCCCACAGTTTTCACTCTGAATGTAAATGACTCTCTTTATCACAAGATCATTGGAACTGATTAGAATCATTTCATTATTGAAGAGAGTCAGGTCCATGTGAATTGATCATAATATAATATTCTTGTGGCCATGTGCAATTATCTCATGGTTCTACTCATTTCACATAGCATTAGTTCATGTAAGTCTTTCCAGCACTCTCTGAAATCATCATGTTGATCGTTTCTTATAAAACAATAATATTCCATAATATTCATATACCACAATTTATTCAGCTATTCTCCAAATGATAGGCATTCACTGACTTTTCAGTTTCTTGCCACTACAAAAAGGGTAGTCACAAACATTTTTTGCACATGTGGGTCCCTTTCCTTCCTTTAAGATCTCTTTGGCACAAGAGCCCAGTAGGGTTGCTGGATCAAAGGATACGCACATCTTTTATCCAGCAGTGTTACACCCAGATACACCCAGCAAAAAAACATTGGGAAACTACAATGTCTGGGCTAGTTTTCTGGAGGACCTCAGGATCAATCCTCTGACTGTCAGGATCAGCCAAATTCCTTGGTCTTTAGGAGGAGAAGTGAAGGAGGCAGGCAACCTGCCACTCAGCTCATTAGAGATGAATCCTGAATTCTGGAGTCCAGAAACTAAAGTCTCTCTCTTGCTCTTCCTGCGACAGAGAGACACTGAGCTCTCTCCCTCAGCCCTCCAATCTTTGCCTATGATTACCTCACCACCACACATTTAGCAAGGACCAATCATGAGGAGAGCCCTCATATCACCATGTCATCGACATATGGAATAGGTAATTAGCCTTAAGTGCTCTGCTGTCTCAGATTCAAGTACACCTTTTCAGAGTTTCAGCCCTCTACAGGAAACGAGTGTGGACCACAACATAGCATTTACACTTATTCTGTTATTGTTTGCTTGCATTTTGCTTTTCTTCCCAGGTTATTTTTACTTTCCTTGTAAATCTGATTTTTCTTGTGCAACAAGATAACTGTATAACTATGTATAAATATACTGTATTTAAAATATGCTCTAACATATTTAACATGCATGGGACTACCTTCCATATAGGGAAGGGGATGGAGGGAAGGAGGGAAAAATTTAAACAGAAATTTTTGCAAGGGTCAATGTTGAAAAATTACCCATGCATATGTTTTATCAATAAAAAGCTAACTTTTTTAATGGTATGTACAGCTTGATAATTCTTTGGGCATAGTTCCAAATTACTCTCCAGAATGGTTGGATTCATTTGCATTTCCAACAAAATTATATTAGTGTGCAAGTTCTCTCAAATCTCCTCCAACATTTGTCATTATCATTTCCTATCATCTTAGCCAATCTTGGAGGTGTGTAGTGGTACCTCAGAGTTGTCTGAATTTGCATTTCTGTGATCAATAATGTTTTAGATTACCTTTTCATATGTCTAGAAATGGTTTCATTTTCTTCATGTGACAATTGTCTGTCCATATCCTTTGACCACTTATCAATTGGGGATGGTTTGAATTCTTATAAATTTGAGTCAATTCTCTATATATTTAGAAAGGAGGCCCTTATCAAAACCCTTGAAGGTAAAAATATTTCCCAATTTATTGCTTCCATTCTAATATTGTCTGCATTTCTGTTATGTATATAAAAACTTTTTAACTTAGTATCAAAATTATTTATTTTGTGATCGATAATCTCCAATTTTTCTTTGGTCACAAATTCCTTCCTCTTCCACAGATCCGAGAGGCAAACTATTCTAAGTCCTAATTTGTTTATAATATCACTTTTTCTGTCATTTCAACCTTATCTTGTTATATGGTGTTAGGTGTGAGTCAGTGCCTAGTTTCTGCCATAGTAGTTTCCAATTTTTGTCAAATATTGAGTTCTTATCCCAAAAGCTGGGGTCTTTGGGTTTGTCCAACACTGGATTACTATAATCTATTTTGTGCTGTGAATCTAACCTATTCCACTGATTGACTATTGTATTTCTTAGCTGATACCAAATGTTTTTGATAACCACTGTTTTATAATACAGTTTTAGATCTGGTACAGCTGGGACACATTCATTTGCATTTTTTTTCATTAATTCCCTTGAAAGTCTTGACCTTTTGTTTTTCCAGATGAACTTTTTCTAAATATATAAAATGTCTTGGGAGTTTGACTGGTATAACACAAAATAGATTAATTTAGGCAATATTGTCATTTTATATTTGCTCAACCTATTCAAGACCATTTGTTATTTTTCCAATTGTTGAGATCTGTTTATTTGTGTAGAAAGTGTTTTGTAGTTGTGTTTGTATAGTTCCTGACTTTGTCTTGGCAGATAGATTCCAAATATTTCATATTATCAACTGTTACTTTAAATGCAATTTCTGTTTGTCTCTTGCTGCTGGACGTTGTTGGTAATATATAAAAATGCTAATGATTTATGTGGGTTTATTTTGTATCCTGTAATTTTGCTAAAGTTATGAATTGTTTCTAGTAGGTTTTTAGATGATTCTCTATGATTCTCTATGTATACCATCATATCATCTGCAAAGTGTGATAATTTGGTTTCCTCATTACCTACTTTAATCCCATTAATCTTTTTCTTCTCTTATGCCAAAGCTAACATTCCTAATATCAAATAACAATGGTGATAGCGGATAACCTTGTTTTACCCCTCATCTTATAGGGAATCGTTCTAGTTTACATATGATGCTTGATGTTTTTGAATAGATGCTACTCATCATTTTAAAGAAAAGTCCATTTATTCCTATACTCTCATGTTTTTAATAGAAAGGGTGTGGCTTTTGATCAATTGCTTTTTTTGCATCTCTTGAGATATGTTTTTGTTAATTTGGTTAATTAATGATATAGTCAATTATGCTAATAGGTTTTTTCTAAAATTGAACCAGCCCTGTATTCCTGGTTTAAATACTACTTGGTCATGGTGTATTATCCTGGGGATGACTTTCTGTAATCACTTTGCTAATATTTTAAAATTTTTGCATGAATGTTGATTAGGGAAATAGTTCTATAATTTCTCTGTTTTCACCCTACCTGGTTTAGATAGCAGTACCTTGCCTGTGTCATAAAAGGAATTTGGTAGGACTTCTTTCACTACTATATTTTGTACAGTATTGTCCTTAATTGTTCTTTAAATGTTTGATAGAATTCAGATGTAAATCCATCTAGCCCTGTAGATTTGTTCTGAAGGAAATTAATGGCTTGTTCTATTTCTTTTCTGGAAATGGAACTATTTAAGCAATTTATTCCCTCTTCCATTAATCTGGGCAATCTATATTTTTGTGGATATTCCTCTATTTTGCTTAGTTTATCAAATTTATTGGCATATAGTTGGGCAAAATAACTAATCCTTGCTCTAATTCCTCTTCATTGGTAGAAAGTTTTCTCTTTTCATTTTTGAGACTAACAACTTGATTTTCCTCTTTCCTTTTTCTAATCAAATTAACTAAAGGTTTATCTATTTTGTTTTTTCACAAAACCACCTTTCAGTTTTAATTATTCTATAATATTCTTAGTTTTATTAATCTCCCCTTTTATTTTTATACTTTCAAATTTTTTTTCTAGTTTTTTTTAGTTGTAAACCCATTGATCTACTCTTTTTCTATTTTATGCAAGTAACCTTCTAGAGTTATAAAATTTCTCCATATTACTGCTTTGGCTGCATCCCGCAAATTTTGGTATGTTGTCTCATCATTCTCTTGATGAAGTTATGTCTATGATTTGCTCTTTGACCCATTCATTTTTTACGATTAGATTAGTTTCCAATTAATTTTTTGTCTATTTTCCCCTGGTCTTTTATTGTAATTTTATTCCATAAGGAGCTGAAAAAAATCCTTTTATTATGTCTGCCTTTTTGAATTTGTGAGATTTTATTGCCCCAGAACATTTTACTTTCCTACTTTTAAGTCTTTAAAACATTTTCCTTTGAGACCTTAATTGCCACCCGTTTTCCTTCATAATATGTTGTGCTTTAGACTTTTCCCTGAATTTTGTAGCTGTTTGAAACTTTTTTTATTTTGTAGATAATGTATGGTTTTTAATCCACTCTGCTATCTGCTTCCATTTTATTA
The DNA here is from genome assembly GCF_016432865.1 of Antechinus flavipes. NCBI lineage: Eukaryota > Metazoa > Chordata > Mammalia > Dasyuromorphia > Dasyuridae > Antechinus > Antechinus flavipes. Next base: position 258,914,908 of record NC_067402.1, on the reverse strand, counting down.
AGAGTTCATCCCAATTATATTCTTATCAGCTGTGTATTTTACCCCATCCTAGTTTCTCACATGTATATATATTTTGTGTCTCTTTCCACCCTGTCTTTTAGTTGTATGTTGTTTCTGACCAATCCCTCCCTCAAACTGCTATCACCTATATTCCCTTTTCTTTCCCCTTTCTCCCCATGTTTCTGATTCTCTTCTTCTATCCTGCCTCTCCTTTTTCTTTCCCCTTTTTCCTACTTCCCTATAGGATAAGATACATTTCTATTTTCACTAGAGGGTTTATGTTACTAATTTGAGACTAAACTGATGGGAATGTTTCAGACAATGCTCATCCACTTTCATTCCCTGCAATGTAATAGGGTCTTTTGTGCCTCATGTAATGCAATTTACTCCATTTTATCCTTGCTTTTCTCTTCTCCAAGTACACTCCTTTTCATTGTTGTTTTCTTTAGCATTATCACATCATTTTTAAGATCAAGGAAGATCACCTGGAGATGACTCTGTTGTCTCTCTACTTAGTCAAACTTTAAGTGAATTCATCTTCCAGATACAGTGCAATGGGAAAAAAATACATATCATCTTTGGGAATAATATGGTTTTAAACAATTTCTCCCTAAGCATGAATGAAGTGAAAAGACTTATAAATGTTATCATTAGAAAGAATAGCTTGACATCAGCTTATGTTTGGTAGACGTTCTCCAAAATTAAAATTTAACAAAAATTAAATTGTACTATTTAAGAAGAGCTAGCCTCACTAATAACTAACATATTGTGGAAGGTTTGGTTCTTCTCCAGGAGGCTTTACTATTTTACTATTTAAAAATGGGCTTCAGTTAGATGAAGTAACATCTTCAGAGAGATGTTACTAAACTGGGGCTAACATTTATAAGTATTTTTCTAAGTTTTGTCCCAAGGATTAAGGGTAGAACATTAGAGAAAAGATCAAAAGCTCCTCACATTTTGTTGACAAGATAATACGGTGAGTAAGTTCAAATCTTATTTCAGATGCTTACTACCTGTGTGACTCTGGACAGATCACTTAACCTTTCTGTGCCTTGATTTCTTCATCTATTTACTGAGGAGAGGTAGGACTCAATTAACTACACATTTCAAATTTCCATAAACATTTATTTCAACCCTACCACTGCAAGCACTCTTACATAATTGCACATTAGAATTGGAAGGGACCTCTGTAGCCTTCTAATGACCTCCCCTCCCATACCAAAAATGTAAACCCCATTATGACACATTTGGTAATTGAACCTCCTGCATTTGCCCAAACACCTTTAATGAAAGAAAATTGACCACCAACTCAATCTGTTTTGCAAAACACTCAAATTAGGAAGAATTTCTTAACATCAAACTTAATTGGTTCCATTTCAGCTTTAACTCCTGTTAAATTCCTGTTGCTGAACTCTTAGGACAAAACAGATCAAGTTGAAATTCTTCTCCAAATACTTGAATGCAGCTATTCCCCACTGAAACTCGTCTTTAGTCATCCTAAACAATTCAAACAATTCAACTGAAATGGAATTAAGTTTTTTTTTCATTTTGTTGGCTTTCCTGTGGATACTTTCAAATAAATCCAATCCAATAAACATCCAATGAATGCCTATGATATGCTGCACACTCTACTTAATTTTAAGTATACAACACATAAAAAGAAACTCCCTTTCCTCAATGAGCTTACAGTTTAAAAGAGGAGACAATGCAACACTGTAGACATGAAAATTAAGGATAAGCAGAAAAAAAATAGGACATGAGGGATACCAGGTACTAACACTTTGTGTTCCTTGGAACTGAAACCAGTTAGGGCATCACATGCAAAGAAGAGTTATGTGAGAGTCCAGGTTTGCTGTCCCTAAAGGAACAAAGTTGTAAGTGTTTGGTACTCCATCCTCCAATGTTGCTATCAGTGGGGAGAGGAGCCTGAAGAAAGCAACTTGGTGGTGAATTTAGAAGTGATATACTTGTTCTTGTTCTCTGAAGTTGAGACCAGGCAGGGGAGCAGATATAATCATTTTAAAATGTCATCCAGAACAGATTACAAAATGTCAGGTATGAACTGAGTGGGAAACATAGAGAAGGATGATGATACTTTTATATTGGTGCTTTCTTACATGAGCGTTTTATGTTGATGCCATTTAAACAGTTGGCTATTTTGAGCCTGCTTCAAATAAATTCTTAGATATTTAAAAACAAAGTGCCTTTCCCCAGGTAGAAATGGATCTATTTCAGATCTGATATTTATCACTGTTACATTTCAACTTATCTTTGGTCTAATGTTTTGACCTATCAAGCATCTTCCCCTTATAAAGTGTATTAGCTACTCCTCTCAGCTTTGTGTCATATGTAAATTTGATAAGGATGCTATTTCTGCCTTCTCAAGTTGTCAAACACTGTTCCACGTCCCAATCCAGAATGTAATAACAACACCACACAATTAATCTCTATGCAGGCCTTCAAGTTTTCAAATACTTGACAGATTTTCTCTCATTTTCTAATCTCAACTTAGGAGGCAGGTCTAAGTGATAACCCAGTTTTACACCTGAGGCAACAGAGAGTGAACTGAGGCAAAAAGAGTTATCCCACAGCCCCTAAGCTCCTGATGCTAAATGTGAACTTGAGTTTTACTGATTTACTAAAGTTTATTCTTGTAATCATTATACTCCCTTACTGTAAATATTCATTAAATTTTAATGGAAAATACTAAACAGATCAATTAATTCAGATATTTGGTGTAACGTTCTTTTTTTAAAAAAGTAAGTACATTTGGGGATAAGAACTCACTATGTGACAAAAATTGGAGGGAAAATTGTTAATTAGTATGGCAGAGACTGGGCACTGACCCACATGAAACACACTCCATATCAAGAAAAGGTCTAAATGAGTTCATGATTTAGACATAGTGATTTTATAAGCAAATCAGAAGAACAAAGGATAGTCGTGCTCTCAGACCTGTGGAGATGGAAAGAATTGGTGCCCAAAGAAAAATTGTAGTACATTATGAAGTGAAAAATAGTCCATTTTGATTACATTAAGTTGAAAAGTTTTCTTAAAAAGAGAACCAATACAGAGAAGATTAGAAGGGAAGCAATCAAGTTGGGGAAAAATTATATTCAAAGATTCTTATAAAGGCTTCATTTCTAAAATATATGCAGAACTGCCTCAAATTTATAAGAATTCAAGTCATTCTGCAACTGATAAATGGTTAACGGATTTGAAAAGACAGTTTTCTAATGAAGAAATTGAAACCATTTCTGGTCATATGAAAAGGTACTCTATATCACTATTGATCAGAAAATTTCAAGTTAAGAGAACTCTGAGGTACCACTACCAACCTGTCCGATTAGTTAAGGACAGGACAAGATAATGATGAAAGCTGGAGGGGATGTGAGAAAATAAGAACACTAATACATTGTTGTTGGAATTGTGAATTGATCCAGCCATTCTGGAGAAAAATATGAATCTGTGCCCAAAGGATTATCACATTGTGTATACCATTTGATCCAGAAGTGTCTGTACTTGGTCCGTATCTCAAAGAGATCATTAAAGAGAGCAAGAAACTGGAAATGGAGTGGATGCCCATCACTTGAAGGATGGCTGAATAAATTGTGGTTATATCAATATGATAGAATATTGTTTTCTATAAGAAACGATCAGTAGAACACGAACTGATGTTAAGTGAAATGAGTGTACACAGCAACAGCAAGATTATAGAATGATCAATTCTGATGCATGTGGCTTGTGGCCCTTCTCAACAATGAGATGATTCAAGCCAGTCGACTTATAATGAAGAAAATCAAATATACCCAGAGGGAAGACTGTGAGGACTGAGGGCAGACCAAAACTTAGTATTTTTACTCTTTTTTGTTATTGTTTTCTTGCATTTTATTTCCTTTTTTTCCCCTTTTTCATCTGATTTTTCTTGTGCAGCATGATAACTGTGTTCATACATACACACACACACACACACACACACACACACATACATACATATGGAAGAATTCTACACCTTTAACTTATATTGGGTTACCTGCCCTCTAGGGGAAGAGTTTGGGACAAGGAAGGGAGAAAAATGTGTAACACAAGGTTTTGAAAGGATGAGTGTTGGGAGGCAGAGCCAAGATGGTAGAGAGCAAACACAATTTTCTGTGACCTCCTCTGACTTTTAAACTAACACTAGATTGAGCTTCTGAACAAGTCTTGGAATCTAAGAATTCACAAATATGTGGAGTCCAACACATTCCCAGAAGACGGTACCTTGGAAGAACTTCAGAACAAGTCTGTTTCAAAAGAGTAGGAGGACAGTCTGCCTAGCCCAGACCACAGTACAGGGAGACTGGAGCAAGGAGCTGTGGCAGAAAGTCAGAGCTTTGAAGCTTCCACATAGCTGGGAATCTCCTGTGAGCCTCTTAAGCTACTCTGTTCCAGTTGCAAGCAGGTGGTTTGGTAGATTTGCCAAGTTTGGCAAATTATAAACCATTGAGCCCTGGAAGAATGCTGGACCCAGCCATCATTACCCAACACTGGAAATCAGCAGAATGGCCCAGGGCAAATTAAAGCAACTGTGGCTCTTTTGCATTGAACAGACTTCAAGCCTTAAAAAAGTGAATAAAAAATCAAAAAGAACTCTCACCATAGACAGCAATTATGGAGAGAACAGACATCAAATCTTAAGGTTCCTAATGGCAAAGCAACTCCAGATGAAGCCCCAAAGGGAGACAGGAGATCATTTCCATTTCATGAAAAAGAAACTAGAGATGGAAAGGGGATCACACTGGAAAAAGAGGAAAAAAGGCAGGTAAAAGAAAGAAAATTGCATCTTCTGAAGAGGCAAAGAAAACCTATTAAAATTGAGGGAAAGAAGGGAGGGGGATGAGCATTGTGTAAATGTTACTCTCATCAAATTCAGCTCTAAGAGAGAAGGTCAAACATATTTGGTTTCACAGAGAAACTTGTCTCACCTTAAAGGGAAGTGAAAGCTTAAGGGGGAAAAGAAAGGAAAAGACTAATAGACGGGAAAAAACAAATATTAGGGGAAAGGTATAAAAAAAAAGAGGGGACTTTAAAGGGGGAGGACTGGTTGAGGGAGGTAGTCATCAAAAGGAAAATACTGGAGAGGAGGGGAGGAGGAAAGAAAAGAGAAAAGCATAACAGGGTAAATAAGGTGGCAGGAAATATAGAATGTTATTTTAACTGTGAATGGGAATGGGATGAAATTGCTCATAAAATGGAAGCAGATAGCAGACTGGATTACAAGCCAGAATTCTACAATATGTTTACAAGAAACACATTTAAAGCACTCTGTATTACACACAGAGTGAAGGTAATGGGCTGGAGTAGAATCTATTATGCTTTAGGTGAAGTAAAAAAAAGCAGGGGTAGGAATCCTGATATCAGATTAAGCTAAAGCAAAGATAGACCTATTTAAAACAGATAAGGAAAGAAACTATATCTTACTAAAGGGTACCATAGATGATGAAGCAACATTAATATTAAATACATAAGCATCAAGTGGTATAGTATTCAAATTTCTAAAGGAGAAGTTAAGGGAGATGCAAGAAGAAATAGACAACAAGACTATACTAGTGGGGGATCTCAACCTTGCTCTCTCAGAACTAGATAAACCAAATGACAAAATAAATAGGAAAGACATTAAGGAGGTAAACAAAATGTTAGAAAAGTTAGGTATGACAGACCATTGATTGGAGACAACTGAATGGAGATAGAAAGGAGTTTACTTTTTTCTCAGTGGTTCATGGAACTTATGCAAAAATTGACTATGTGTTAGGGCAAATCAAATGCAGAAGGCAGAAATAGAAATCATGATGCAGTAACAGTCACATGCAACAAAAAGCCAGAACAAAATAGACCAAAGATAAATTGGAAACTAAATAATCAAATCCTAAAGAATGAATGGGTGAAACAACAAATCATAGACGCAATTAATAACTTCATCCAAGAGAATGACAATAATGAGAAAACATACCAAAATTTGTGGGATGCCGCCAAAGCAGTTATAAGAGGAAATTTTATATCTCTAGAGGCTTACTTGAAAAAAATTAAAGAAAGAGAAGATGAATGAATTGGGCTAAAAACTAAAACAAAACAAAACAAAACAAAACAAAAAACAAACAAACAAAAAAAATACCCTGGGAAAAAGAACAAATTAAAAACTTTCAATTAAATACCAAATTTGAAATTCTGAAAATACAAGGGTGATTAATAAAACTGAAAATTAGAAAACTATTGAATTAAGAAATAAAACTTGGTTTTGTGGGAAAAAACCCAACAAAATAAAAATTTACTTAATATGATTTGAAAAGGGAAAGAGGGAAAGAAGAAAATCAAATCATTAGTTTCAAAAATGAAAAGCTAAAACTTTCCATAAATGAAAAGGAAATTAGAGCAATAATTAGGAGTTATTTTGCCCAACTCTATGCCAGTAAATTTGATAATCTAAGTAAAATGGAAGAATACCTACAAAAACAAAGATTGCCCAGGATAACAGAAGAGGGATTTAAGTAGTCCCATTTTAGAAAAAGAAATAGAACAAGCTATCAATCAACTCCCTTAGAAAAAAATCTCCAGGGCCAGATGGATTTACATGTAAATACTACCAAATATTCAAAGACCAATTAATTCCAGTGCTATATAAACTATTTGACAAAATGGGGAAGGAGAACTCCTACCAAATTCCTTTTATGACACCTATATGGTGCTGATTGCACAACCAGGCAGGATGAAAAAAAGAAAGAAAATTATAGACCAATTTTCCTAATGCATATTGATGCAAACATCTTAAATAAAATATTAGCAATGAGATTACAGAAAATTATCCCCAGGATAATATACTAAGACCAAGTAGGATTTATACCAGGAATACAAGGCTGATTCAATATTAGGAAAACTATCAGCATAATCAACTATATCAATAACCAAATTAACAAAAATAAAGATTATACAGAAAAAAACATTTGATAAAATCCAACACTCATTCCTATTAAAAACACTGGAGAGTATAGGAATAAATGGACTTTTCCCTAAAATGATCAGTAGCATATATTTAAAACTATCAGCAAGCATCATATGTAATGGGGACAAACTAGAACCATTCCCAATAAGATCAGGAGTGAAACAAGGCTGCCACTATCACTCTTATTATTCAATATTGTATTAGAAATGTTAGCTTTGGCAATGAGAAAAAAAGAAATTACAGAATTAGAGTAAGGAATGAGGAAAACAAATTATCACTCTGCCAATGATATGATGGTATACTTAGAGAACCCTAGAAAATCAACTAAAACAAAAAACTACTAGAAACAATTCATACCTTTAATAAAACTGCAGGATAGAGGATAAACCCACAGAAATCATCAGCATTTTTATATATTATCAACAAAGTCCAGAAGCAAGAGATATAAAATAGAAATTCCTTTCAAAATAACTGTTGATAGTATGAAATATTTGGGAATCTATCTGCCAAGGGAAAGTCAGAAACTATACAAATACAACTACAAAACACTTTCCACACAAATAAAGTCATACCTAATCCGTTAGAAAAATACCCAGTGCTCATGGGTAGGCCGAGCAAATATAATAAAAATGACAATACTACCTAACTTAATCTACTAAATAAATCTAGTAATTAAACTCCCCAAAATTATTTTACAGATCTCGTAAAAATAGTAACACAGTTCATCTGGAAGAACAAAAGGTCCAGAATTTCAAGGGAATTAATAAAAAAAAATGCTAATGAAGGGGTCTAGCTATATCAGACCTAAAATTATATTACAAAGCAATGGTCATCAAAACCATTTGGTACTGGCTAAGAAATAGACTAATTGATCTAGGTTAGGATCACAGGATAAAATGGGCAATAAGTATAGCAATCTAATGTTTGACAAACCCAAAGACCCAAGCTTTTTGGATAAGAACTCACTATTTTCACAAAACTACTGGGAAAACTTAAAACTAGTATGGAAGAAATTAGGCTTGACTCACACCTAATACCACATACCAAGATAAGATCTAAATGAGCTCATGATTTAGACATAAAGAGTGATATTATAAGTCAAAGGAACATAGGATAGTTTACTTCTCAGATCTGCAAAGAAGAAAGGAATTTGTGTCCAAAGAAGAACTGAAATTCATAATTAAACACCAGATAGGCAATTTTGTTTATACAAAATTAATGCAGACAAGATCAGAAGGAAGACAATAAATTGGGAAATCATTTTCACATTTAAGGGTTCTGATTAAGGCCTCATTTAAAAATGAGGCCTTAAATGTGAAAATGATTTTCAAATCATTTTGTCACAGTGGCAGCCCTTGCCACAGTGGTAAGAAACTGGAAACTGAGTGGATGCCTATCAGTTGGAGAATAACTGATTAAGTTATGGTATATGAATGTTATTAAAGAAATGATCAAGAGCATGATTTTAGAAAGGCCTGGAGAGACTTACATGGACTGATGCTAAGTGAAATTAGCAGAACCAGGAGATCTTTGTATACAACAAGATCAATATTATACCAGGATCAATTCTAATGAACATGACTCTTTCCAACAGTGAGGTGATTGATGCCAGTTCCAATGAACTTGTGATAACGGGAGCCATCTGAACCCAGAGAGGGGACTGCTGGAACTGAGTGTGAATCACAGCATGGCATTCTCACTTCTTTTTTCTTCCTTTTTGATTAGATTTTTTTGTGATGCCAGATAATTGTATTAATATGTATGATGGTATATGATTTACATATATTGTTGCCATGTTTAATATATATTGGATTACTTTCCATCTAAGGGAGAGGGATGGGGGAAAGGGAGAAAAATTGGAACACAAGGTTTTGCAAAAATCAATGTTTAAAAACTATCCTTGCATATATTTTGAAAATAAAAAGCTGAAATACGTTTTTAATATAAAAGAAAAAATTGCTTTCTTTTTTTTTTAATAACACAACAAACAAAAATGTTTTTATATATACTTGCTTGCCTTATTTCCCAACTACCTATGAATTTCTTATTGGATCACACATTAACCCTACCCAAGTTTGGTTCCATAAAGTCAAAAGTTAAAACCTGGTTTTAAATGTCTAAAGTTTTCTAAGATGGGACTGAAGAAAAGTCACAGCTAATAGCTTGTCGAATAAAGGAAGATTGATAGAAAAGCAGTTCAGAAATATGGAAATAAATTGAGTATTTATGGAATGTGTCTAAACAGGAAGAATTGAGGAAAAATAGCAGAACATAGCAAGAAAATACTTGTTTTACTTAAATCTTTTCAAAAATAATGCCTCAGATTAAATTTTAGAGCAGTGGAAATAATCCAAAGTTGCATTAAAATCGTAGGGTAGTTTAAGACAACTTTGGAGGACATTAGCAATGATCTGACCTACTGGGATAATGATTTGATCTGATTGAAGTGCAGACAGCGAAGAATAGTGACTGCCTAGTCAACAAGAACAAGATTTAAAGGAAATTAAATCTGTTGCAATCTTAGTTTGGAAAGGTTCATCCCATGGATGGTGTGGGGATTGGGTGGCTGGGGAAGATTATGGGGACCTCAAGTTCAAAGCCCAGAGTGCTGACAATTAGAGGTCTCTGCAATGAAGGAACAAGAATATGTGGTTGAAATAGGATGGGGCCCTGCTACTTGCAGTCATTTGCAAAAGATTAGAGTTTTGGTTTGAAGGCAGGGGAATAAACTGACTCTTATAGTTGCCTGAGACACTGCAGGGGAACCAGAATGTTTGGGGTATTAGCAATGCTGGGGAAGCTAGTCAAGGTTCAAGAGTGGAGGGGAGTACCTCAGACTCCTTATAGAACAAGGCATGAACTGGAAGAACAATAATGTCTCTTTTATACAGATTTTACAGTCCCTAGAAGAAAAAGGCTGATGTAAGCCAGCGTATTTTCTTTTTTTCAAGATTTCCTGGAGAGAGAAGCTGAAAACAAAAACAAAAACAAAAACAAATTAAGAAGTAGCATGCATATCTATTACTTCTTCTGACATTCTCCCCTAAAATATAATCTAAAGACAATGAGATGAGCAGTGAATTTAGCACTTTTTCTATCCCATCTCACTGAATACATTATTGTATTTGATTCATAACCATTCTGCAAAATTGATTTTCTCACATCTGTCCAATAAGAGGTTGCTAGATTTCTTTTGAAGTAGGTACATTCAAGTAGATATGAGATTTCATTTGTTTGGAACTGATAGCACTACAAATTACCTCCCCTGATATGCAGCAAATTTCTCTGCAAATTATATTCTTTGTGAGTTAGACTAAAGCACTAAAAGTTTAAGTACGCTGTATAAAACCTACTAGCTAGTGTGTAGCAGAAATCGGTTTTAAGTACATGATTTTTTATTGTAATGTTCAATTCTGTATCCAGCTTTTTCAACTGACTAAGACCTGAAAGAGTATTCACTTTGCTACACAAACTAAGAATTTGTTGTTCCCTCTATCCCGATGAATTGTAGAATAAGATTTAGATATAGCGCACAATGCATACTGGGTACTTATTAACCATTTTATGAGTGATAAATATGATTCTTACATTTTTTATCCCTATTAAAATGTAATTAAGCTAAAAATGTCATGCCATATTGTGAAGAATAAAATACTATTCTGGGACACATTTCCAAAAGAGTGGAGGGTCAGAAAAAGTCAGCTAAATTCTTACAAAACAAATTATCTACTTCTCCTCCTTAGGTGGATGTAGATAGTCAGGAATGATTTTGCTATGGGGCATTTAAAAAAGCATAAAAATTTTCAATTTCTCAATGCTGAAAAGGTGGCACATTGTCTCTAGTCTCATTTCATATCATAAACATAATTCAAATAAATTGTCTTATGTTATGTGGCAATGGGAACTGTACAGAATAAGACATTGGGGGTTTGTACATTACTACTTGTCTAGAGTCTCAGCTGGGATAGGATCTCAAGAACATTATATTTCATGATTTAGAATCTATTTCTTTTTCTAAAAAAATGACAAACTATTTAAAGTGAACTATAGAATAACTGTAGCAAAACTTCACTACAGCTTTCAATTACATGGCCACACTGAAAATTTTTATCAAGATCAGAGCAGTAGCAGATTGATATTCCTTCCCTTTTTGTAGCAGCACATAAGTAATTAAGTAGACAGAAAAACAAAATAGGATAATCTGCAAAACTATTTGTTTAATTTATCTTTTTATAGTAACAAGAAGTGTGTTTATAATAGGAATAGGAAATATTTCTTCTGATGAGAAGAATGATTACTTCTTGTCAAATAAATTTAAAGTTTAAAATAAAAATGATTTTTACCTTACCAACACAAAGTTTCAAAATTAGCTAGCTGGCTGAAAGTGAAGAACTGGCAATTCCATTGCTGAATCTCTCCCCGGACTTAGGAAAATAAAGGTGAGAAAAGTAGAGAAAAATAATAGTGGACATTGAAAAATTTAAAATGAGAGCCATATAATCTTTATAAAAATAAAATGTGAATGGTCCAAAGGTTATAAATTGAGATAAATAAGGACCCTTCTTAAAAGAAAAGGAATTTAGGGTTAATCAAGACAGATTCTCTAATCTGGATGAGACTTACCTTAGGTGCAGAGAATATATGTGCAGATAGCAAGGGGCCAGTGTCCGTGGACAATCCTTCCATGAAAATGCCACTTTGTGAGCATTTGCTTTTTGGGTCCTTGCAGGGATTGGTCAAAAAAGGCTGTGGCCCATGCATTACTATCCCACCAGAGGAGTTATCACTATGGAAATTAAGAGTATCCCACCTCCATGAATATAGAGAGGACTGGCGAGACTTACATGAACTGATGCTGAGTGAAATGAGCAGAACCAGGAGATCATTATATACCTCAACAACAATACTGTTTGAGGATGTATTCTGATGGAAGTGGACCTCTTTGATAAAGAGAGCCTTAATTGATCAAAGATGGATAGAAGCAGCTACACCCAGAGAAAGAACACTGGAAATGAATATAAACTGCTTGCATTTTTGTTTTTCTTCCTGGGTTATTTATACCTTCTGAATTCAATTCTCCCTGTGCAACAAGAAAACTGTTTGGTTCTGCACACATATATTGTATCTAGGATATACTGCAACCCATTCAACATGTAAAGGACTCTTGCCATTTGGGGGAAGGGGTGGAGGGAGGGAGGGGAAAAATCGGAACAAAAATGAATGCAAGGGATAATGCTGTAAAAAATTACCCTGGCATGCATTCTATCAATAAAAAATTATTAAAAAAAAAGTATCCCACCTCCAGTAGAAGAGCCTAAGGTCGAGCTCTGAGCAAGGGCACTGACTTAAAGGATCCACAGTTCTCTCTAATGAAGAAGAGCTCAGCTCTTCCCCACGATCTGAGATTCCTCGTCCTTCAAGGGCCCGATTTTTATAAGGTTAGAGGTCTGGACATTCAAGAACAGCCATAATAGATAGTGAATAATTCCACTGATTGACATGTGATGGGTAAGTGAAATCATATGTCAGCAGAGTCACAAGATGGGTGAAGTAAGAAATATCTCACAAATGGATAGGCTTCTCCTTAGTATAGGTGTGAGGAAATGGTACAAATCATGAATTGGATGCTCTAAGTGCTCATAAGATGATCACCTGCTCCTATTAAACCAGTGATTAATTCAGAGGTACAAGAAATTTTGGGGGGACTTTGCATTTAATTATTAACTCTGTCACAGTGGGCTTGGTCACTATGAGAAGGAAAAACAATGGTGGAGGGATGCTAAATTTCTATAATGAAGCAAATTAACTTGGATTCTGCAAGTCACAGCTCTTGAGTCTTATATACAGAGCTTTGATATCAAACTGATAGTGATGGGAGTAGAGTTCTCAAAGCTCAATGTACATTATTTCTTCCTTTTTTTAAAGCTCATAATTTTTTTAAAAATTTCCTCAGTATTGCTTAGTTCCCCTTGGAAACTGGATTCCAATTCATATTTGGCCTTCTATTACATCCTCTTGGTGAAGCCCAGCGAGATGTAGATGGAAGCTCAGAAACAGCTGTGGAAAAAAGGAGAAGAAAAAGCAATTTATACATGTGTGTATATGTGTATTTTTTGTGTGGGCAGTAATGATTCATCATATCAAGGAATTCTGGGTGTGAAAATCATGGAAATGGTCATTGGTCCAAGTGAATCTTAAGAGTTTCCTGAGCATTTTGAAGGTAAGTGACTTGTTCATGGTTTCAAGGACTATATGTTTCATAAGGAGGACTTCAAGATTTTCTGGGGTTGTTTGGAATTTCAAATCAGATAATATATTCAAAATGCAAACTTTAAAGTCCTGTATAAATGTCAGTTTCTATTATTACATCTCAGATCTCTGTTGATTTTGGAGCAACTCATCAAATTGTTCACATCATATTATCATTTTACCTTCTGAAGTAGAAGTCAGTACATAAACTGCAATTATAATTATGTTCATAGTAGTCTATTTGCTTATGCTCCGTTTGAGCTCTACTTCCTATTTCATTATATATATTATTGCCTTTGGGCTCACAATGAAATGAACTATGCCAATTATTTTATTTGCCTATCTGAGGAAATGTAAACCACACTTTGATTTCACTATAACAACAATAACAACAACAACAACTTCTTCTCCTTCTTCTCCTTCTTCTTTTCCTTTCCTTCTCTTCTTCTTCTTCTCCTTCTTCTTCTTCTTCTTCTTCTTCTTCTTCTTCTTCTTCTTCTTCTTCTTCTTCTTCTCCTTCTTCTTCTTCTTTTTCTTGTTCTTCTTGTTCTTCTTCTTGTTCTTGTTCTTCTTCTTCTCCTCTTCTTCTTCTTCTTCTTCTTCTTCTTCTTCTTCTTCTACTACTACTACTACTACTACTACTACTACTACTACTACTTTTGGTTAAATGTATAACATGACATATTCACTTGATAGAGTGAGAGTTGGACCTTTATTCTGACTTTGAATCTATGGTCCTAAAGAGAGTGTGAAATGCCTGCACAGAGAAATTCATGGTCACTTCACAGTGGTGAAGAGGAGGGAAGTGGCATTGGAATGGCACCACAGAAGGATTTGTAAAGTATATTTACAAATCAGATATAGCATAAAACCATGACATTTTATTTATAAATCATTTGAACATAACATCATCACTTTTAGCTACAGAGTCTTCCATCACCTGCTGTATCTGAAATAACATTAAAACTGTATTTCAAAAAAATGAAGTAACTGAAGAATAAGAGACTACAGATAATACAAACAACTCAAGAAATCTTTTTTAAAAGTTGCAGGCATCCAAAGAAATTGTTAATAAACATAAACATTTGGTCATTCAACAGAAAATATATAGATATAATATAGGGCTTAAATTTTTACCACTCACAAACCCCTTTTTAATAAAAACTCATTTTTATGTTATTCAAGATATATAGATATGTGAAACATATAGAAATCAAATATTTATTCTTAATAAATCATAATTTTGTGACTTTCACACTGAGGTACGAGGCCCCATAAAAGGTGGGATTTAACAAAAATGGTACTATTATTAACAGCATCAAGAGTTTATCACTATTAATTATATGCAAAAAACATGAACTTTGTTAACATAGTAGTTATAAGGTCTTAGCTCAGAGTTTATGCGCAGGTAATCACATTCTTCTTTAGCTCTTTGTTTCCAAGGACATGGTTTCTGGCAGGTTTGGAATCTATATGTCTTCTACTCTAAGCAAATCTTACTCTTGTTATTTCTATTTTTGGCTCCATATGACATTTTTCTTTTAAAAGAAAATCAACTCTGTAGCCTATACTTTAAAACAATTATAAATAGTAATAATTCATTAAGCTACAGACAGTCCACATACAAAATGAATATCAATTTACAGGGAGCAAAAAAGAAAATTAAATATTGGAAAAATTAAATATAAATATACACACACATATGTACATCCATAACACACAGAAGGGGTGATGAAGAAAAGCCTAATTCACTTGACATGGCAGCGATATAAAGATTTTGTCCTGAATTTGAGATCTCTCTCAGATATGTGGAGTCCCCTCATATAAGGGACTGAGTTGAGCATTTTGATTCTATCGTCTTGATAGGCTTGGCTGGATACTTGTTTTACATGTCCTCTGACAGCACAAGGGGGAATTCCAAAGTTTCTGTTTCCCTTTAAAGGCCAAATTCAAGAGAATGACTCATAGATTCATATCAGCCAGATCTGAAGCAATCATCAATGTGGGTAACAACAAGTGACTAAATATCCAGGAAAAAGGCATTCATTATTTTCAAGATATGACTAATGCCCCAAATATGGTATCAGTGGGCACATTCATGCTCTCATTAAGGGCCAAGTTTCAAAGTAGAATAAATATTTAACTCCAACTTTATCAGATTATTAAAGATTTTTCTTCTCTCCAAGACCTTCTCTCCAAAGGTACACACACACATACACGCACATGGGTATCATACATACATACATACATGTATATGCATGTCTATGCCAATATAGGTGCATGTTTAGAGTCATTTGGTGTACAGAGAGTGAGATTTCAATCCAAGTTTTCCTGTTTTTAAATGTAGCAACAGCATAGTCTTTCAAGGGTGCAGCTAAAATGGCAAAATAAAAGCTGGAATTCACTAACCTCATTCCCCAACTGCTCCAAATTACTTTAAGGAAGGAATCTAAACAAATTTTAGAGCATCAGAAAACCCCCAGGGACAGTAGAATATTTTCCAGCTGAAGGCAACTTATAAGATCAGCAGAAAAAAATCTGTGACACTAGAATGGGAATCCAGTGCAGCCTTATATCTGGCCCCAGCATCCATGAGACAGGCCTTCTCAATCCACAGCATTACTAGTAGCTTCCAGACCTCCCAGCACAAAAACACCAAAGAGGACTTGGAAGTTCAGCAGAAAAGGCCTGTGGCTCCAGTGTGTGGGAGGCCAGTCAGTGGGCGTGGTCTGAGCCCCAGTCCTGCCCCTGACAACAACATCAGCAAGGTGGAAACAGCAGCAGTGCTGGCAGCTTCTGGACAGCTCTGCCTGGGTACAACAGGAAGGACATATTAGTTGAGGGAAGAGTGTCTGTGGTACCAGTGTGGGAGTAGAGCAAGTAGCCCCAGCATAGATAGTGCTACCACGACCCCAACCCCAAACATGGTAACCATAGCATTAGCAAAGTAGGACTCTGTTGCTTGAACACACTAAATCTTACAGTATAATGGAACAGGGATAGTCTGGAAAGCTCTAGGGCAGAAAAGAGTGTTTGTGGTCAGGTTCCTAGAAGAATTTCTGAAAACAGATGCACCAAATCCTTGAAAGTTGGGGCACAGCCCCCTCCACCCTGAAAACAGAGCCGTACTTTAACAAAGAGGTAAAAGCTGAGTAATAGCCTAGGAAAATGAGCAGAGAACAAAAAAGTTTCTAACCACTGAAAGTTATTAATGTGATGAGAAAGATCAAAACACACACTGAGAAAATAACATCAAAGCTCCTACATCCAAAGCCTCCAAGAAAAGAAAGAATTAGACTCAGAGCATGGAAGAGCTGAAAAGCTCGAAAACTAAGTGGACTAATAAGTAAGAGACATAGAGAAAAAATTAGGAAAAGAACTGATTAAAATACCTCAAAGGAAATACAAAAGGCTAATGAGGAAGAGAATGCCTTAAGCTTTTTATCTAAATTGCCCAGCAGAGAAAAAAGGTACAAAAGTTCACAGAGGAAAAGAATTCCTTATAAAAGATAATTGCACAAATGGAAGCTAGCGACTTTATGATTAAGTCAAAATACAATAAAGCTTAAAAAAGAAAAATAGAAAAATATGAAATATCTCATTGGAAAAACAACTAACCTGGAAAGTAGATTCAGGGAAGATAATTTAAAAATTATTGGTCTACCTGAAAGTCATGACCAAAAATAGAGTCTGCACATCATCTTTCAAGAAAATTATCAAGGAAAACTGCCCTGATATTCTAGTACCCAAGAGTAAAACTGAGATTTAAAAATCCACTGATTACCTCCTGAAAGGCATTCCAAAATGAAATCTCTTTGGAATATTACAGGAGTCTCTTGGGTGGAGCCCAGATGGCGAGAAGGCACACGCGACTTTCTAAGCTCCTCTCATTCTCCTTATAACCAACTATTTAACTCAGCCTCAAAAATAGCTCTTCACTGCTTAAAATCGTGAAGATTAGAAGCACTACAACTTACCAGCCAAAGTCAATCTGGAAGATCTCCAGGAAAGGTTTGTCCTGAGGGGCCAGGAACAGACTAGCACAGGCAGCGAGAGACTAGCGCCCTGAGCAGACCAAGGGTGGGGGTGATCTCTGTGGCTAGAGAAGTTATAGGGACCACTCTGCTATAGGCTAACTGCTCTGCCTTGATTACAAAGCAATAAACTGGCAGAGAGATTAAAAGCTAAAACAGAGGGTCCTCTAAAAAACATCAGAACCTAACATGGCTGTAACCACTGAAACCCTGAAGTGACTCAGGCAGACTATAACGCAGTCGTGCAGCCACATCCTGCAGTTCAGGGCTTTTGTGGGGGCAGTTATAAATCAGCACAGCAGGAGGACACAGCCTGGGCAGCCTCTAATCTGCACAGTGGAGGGTTCGGCCTGGGGCAACAGAAATTCCCCAGCAGACTGTGCTTCTTGGGCAGCCACTTCCAGTCCCAGCAAATCCATTCACTGCTCAACTGCTAATACCCACAAAACCAGGGCAGGCTTTGGCTAGGGTAGTGAAACTCTCACTGCTCAGCATCTAGCCCCAGGGCAGTCGTTATCCCACACAGTGGGGGTTCTTTGCAGGGCACTTTCCCAGCTCAGCCCTGCAGGCCTGAGTTACTTCTGGGTGGGGAACTCTTTCCCAGAGCACTCTAGTACTTCGCTGCTTTTTGTAGCTGGCTAGCAGGACAGCTACCCGTCCATACACCTAGAACTACTCTGCAGAGGAAGCTGGTAACCTCCTGGCCCTGAAGGCAGATCCTATAGGCTTTAACAAAATGAGTAAAAAAATCAAAAGTTTCTATACAGAAAGAGAACAGCTTTTCAACTCTGAAGAGACTAATAGCAGACAGTCTCCAGACAATTCTTGATCCCCAATACAAAAGATTCTCCTAGAGGAGACTATTAAAAACCTTAAAAGAGAAGTAGAAGAAAAATGGGGAAAGGAAATAGAAGTTATGCAAGAGAGTACAAAAAAGGCATATAACTCACTAAAAGAAAAATTTGATAAAGTGGAAAAAGAAAACAACTTCCTGAAACGTGAATTGGAAAAGGTAAAAAAAACCTCCCAAGAAGTGCAGGGAAACAGAATTTGTGAATTGGAAAAAGAAAATAACTCGCTAAAAAAAAAAATTTAGTGAAATGGAAAAAAATTCCGTAGAGCAAAACAACTCATTTAAAAATTCAATTGGACATATACAAAAAGAAGTAAAACTAGCTAATGAAGAAAATAACTCACTAAAAATCAGAACTGAACAAATAGAAATGACTGATTCATGGAGACATCAAGAATCAGTCAAGCAAAACCAAAAAAAAAAATGAAAGACTGGAAAAAAAAGTGTCAAATACTTGCTTGGAAAAACAATAGACCTGGAAAATAGATCTAGGAGAGATAATCTGAAGATCATTGGACTACCCAAAAATTATGATGAAAAAAAGAGCCTAGGTACTATTTTATAGGCAATCTAGGAGAGATAATCTGAAGATCATTGGACTACCCAAAAATTATGATGAAAAAAAGAGCCTAGATACTATTTTATAGGCAATCATCAAAGAGAACTGCCCAGAAGTAATAGAACCGGAAGGTAAAATAGGCTTTGAAAGAATTCATCGAATAACTTCTGAAAAAGATCCTAAAATAAAGATTCTGAGGAATATTGTGGCAAAATGTCAGAATTTTCAGACTAAAGAAAAAAAATTTTACAAGTAGCCAGGAAAAAAACAGTTCAAATACTGAGGTCCCACAATAAGAATCATGCAAGATCTGGCTGCCTCAACATTAAAGAATCGAAGGGCCTGGAATGTGATATTCTGAAAGGCAAAAGAACTTGAAATGCAGCCAAGAATAAACTACCCAGCTAAGCTGAGCATTTTTTTTCCATGGAAGAAGATGGATATTTAATGAAACAGAGGGATTCCATTTGTTTCTAAGGAAAAAACCAGGCTTAAACAAAAAATTTGATCTTCAACAACCAGACTCAAGAGAAGTAGAAAAAGGTAACAGGAACTCTTGAGAATTTATTTCTGTTGTGGATATACATAAAAAACACATGTATAATGTGATTTTACTAATATAACATAAAAACAGGAAGTAGAAATGGAAAGGGAATAGCATCAGAAAAAGGGAAAAGGGGAAATAAAAAGAGGGAAACTACATGTGACGATGAGGCAAAGGAAACCTACTATATCTGAGGGAACTTAGAGAGGGGGAGGAACATTGTGTGAATCCTACCTACTCTCATCAGAGTTGGCTCAAAGAAGAAATAATTGACATATTTGTTTTACAGAGAATCTTCTCTCACCTCTTTAAAAAGTGGGAGAGGAAAAGGAAAAAGAGTAATAAGAGAAGGGTACAAAAAAG
The DNA here is from genome assembly GCF_016432865.1 of Antechinus flavipes. Classification (NCBI taxonomy): domain Eukaryota; kingdom Metazoa; phylum Chordata; class Mammalia; order Dasyuromorphia; family Dasyuridae; genus Antechinus; species Antechinus flavipes. The sequence goes on along the minus strand of NC_067402.1, from coordinate 258,895,330 downwards.
GGGAAGGGATTCAAAGGGAGGAGGGAGGTATACTAAAGAGAGAGAGCTGCACAATGCAAGTGGGACTAATAAGTTTAATACTAGGGAAGGGGGGAAGTAGGGCAAGAAAAAGAAAAGCATAATCTGGGGATATTAGGATGGCAGGAAATACAGAATTAGTCATTTTAACCGTAAATGTGCATGGGATGAACTTTCCCATAAAGAGGAGGCAGATAGCAGACTGGATAAAAAGTCAGAACCCTATAATATGTTGTTTACAGGAAACACATTTAAAACAGGGAGATACATACAGAGTAAAGGTAAATGGCTGGAGCAGAATCTATTATGCTTCAGGTGAAGTCAAAAAAGCAGGGGTAGCCATCCTTATCTCAAATCAAGCAAAAGCAAAGATTGATCTAATTAAAAGAGATAAGGAAGGAAACTATATCTTGCTTAAGGGTACTGTAGACAATGAAGCGATATCAGTATTAAACATATATGCACCAAGTGGTATAGCATCTAACTTCCTTAAAGAGAAGTTAAGAGAGTTGCGAGAAGAAATAGACAGCAAAACTATAATAGCGGGAGATCTCAATCTTGCACTCTCAGATTTAGATAAATCAAATCACAAAACAAATAAGAAAGAAGTTAAAGAGGTAAAAAGAATATTAGAAAAATTAGATATGATAGATCTCTGGAGAAAACTGAATGGTGACAAAAAGAAGTATACTTTCTTCTCGGCAGTTCATGGAACCTACACAAAAATTGACCACATATTAGGACATAAAGACCTCAAAATTAAATGGAGGAAGGCAGAAATAGTAAATGCTTTCTTTTCTGATCACAATGCAATAAAAACTACATCCAACAAAAAGTTAGGTGTAAATAGACCAAAAACTAATTGGGAACTAAATAATCTCATCTTAAAGAATGATTGGGTGAAACAGCAAATTATAGACACAATTAATAATTTCACTTAAGATAATGACAATGGTGAGATAAATACCAAAATTTATGGGATGCAGCCAAAGTGCTAATAAGGGGAAATTTTATATCCTTAGAGGCTTGCGTGAATAAAATAGAGAAAGAGAAGATCAATGAATTGGGCCTGCAACTTAAAAAGCTAGAAAAAGACCAAATTTAAAACCCCAATCAATTACTAAATGTGAAAATCTAAAAAAAAAAAAAAAAAAGGAGAAATTAATAATATAGAAAGTAAAAAAAAAAAAACTATTGAACTAATAAAACTAAAAGATGATTTTATGAAAAAAACCAATAAAATTGATAAACCTTTGGTAAATCTGATTTGAAAAAGGAGAGAGGAAAATCAAATTAATAGTCTTAAAAATGAAAAGGGAGCACTTTCCACCACTGAAGAGGACATTAAAGAAATAATAAGGGGTTACTTTAACCAACTTTATGCCAATAAATTGGATAACCTAAGCGAAATGGATGACTACCTTGAAAAATATAGGCTTCTCAGATTATCACAGGAGGAAGTAAATTGCTTCAATAGTCCCATTTCAGAAAAAAAAAATAGAACAATCTATTAATCAACTCCCTATAAAATAATATCCCCAGGACCAGATAGATTTACATGTGAATTCTACCACACTTCAAACAACAATTAACCCCAATGCTTTATAACCTATTTGAAAAAATAGGGATTGAAGGAGTCCTACCAAACTCCTTTTATGACACAGACATGTTACTGATTCTAAATCAGGTAGGTTGAAAACAGAGAAAGAAAATTATGGACCAATCTCCCTAATGAATATTGATGCTAAAATTTTAAATAAGATGTTAGCAAAAAGACTACAGAAAATCATCCCCAGGATAATACACCATGATCAAGTAGAATTGATATCAGGAATGTATGGCTGGTTCAATATTAGGAAAACTATCAGTCTAATTGGCCATATTAATAACCAAATTAACAAAAAACATATGATCATCTCAATAGATGCAGAAAAAGCATTTGATAAAATCCAACATCCATTCCTATTAAATACACTTGAGAGTATAGGAATAAATGGACTTTTCCTTAAAATAATCAGTATCATCTATTTAAAACCAGCAGTAAGCATCATATGTAGTAACGGTGACAAACCGTTCCCAGTAAGATCAGGAGTGAAACAAGATTACCCACTATCATTGTTATTATTTAATACTGTATTAGAAATGCTAGCTTTGGCAATAAGACTTAAGAAAGAGATGAAAGGAATAAGAATAGGCAATGAGGAAACCAAATTATCACTCTTTGCTGATAATAAGATGGTATGCTTAGAGAACCCCAGAGATTCTACTAAAAAGTTATTAGAAACAATCCACACCTTTAGCAAAGTTGCAGGATACCAAATAAACCCACATAAGTCATCAGCATTCTTATATATCACTAACAAACCCAACAGCAGTTAGAGTTACAAAGAGAAATTCCATTTAAAGTAACTAATGATTGTATGTAATATTTAGGAATCTATCTGCAAGGGAAAATCAGAAATTTTATGAGCAAAACTACAAAACACTTTCCACACAAATTAAGTCTGATCTAACCAAATGGAAAAATATTAAATGCTCTTGGATTGGGCGAGCAAATATAATAAAGATGACCATACTACCTAAACTAATCTATTTATTTAGCACCATACCAATCACACTCCCCCAAAACTATTTTCTTGACCTAGAAAAAATAACAACAAAGTTCATATGGAAAAACAAAAGGTCAAGAATTTCAAGGGAATTAATGAAAAAAAAAATCAAATGAAGGTGGCCTAGCTGTACCAGATCTAAAATTATATTATAAAGCAACAGTTACTAAAACCATCTGGTATTGACTAAGAAATAGATTAATTGATCAATGGAATAGGTTAGGTTCAAAGGACAAAACAGCCAATAACTTTAATAATCTAGTGTTTGACAAACCTAAACACCCCTGTTTTTGAGATAAGAATGCATTATCTGACAAAAATTGCTGGGAAAATTGGAAATGAGTATGGCAGAAACTAGGCATTGACCCACACTTAACACTTAACTACACCAAGATAAGGTCAAAATGGGTACATGACCTAGGCATAAAGAATGAGATTATAAGTAAACTGGAAGAGCATAGGATAGTTTACCTCTCAGACCTGTAGAAGAGGAAGGGATTTATGACCAAAGAAGAACTAGAGATCACTATTGACTACAAAATAGAAAATTTTGATTATATCAAATTGAAAAGTTTTTGTACAAACAAAACTAATGCATATAAGATTAGAAGGGAAACAATGAACTGGGAAAACATTTTTACAGTCAAAGATTCTGATAAAGGCCTCATTTCCAAAATATATAGAGAATTGTCTCTAATTTATAAGAAATCAAGCCATTCTCCAATTGATAAATGGTCAAAGGATATGAACAGACAATTCTGAGATGAAGAAGAAATTAAAACTATTTCTAGCCACATGAAAATATGCTGCAAATCATTATTAATCAGATAAATGCAAATTAAGACAACTTTGAGATATCACTACACACCTGTCAGATTGGCTAGAATGACAGGGAAAGATAATGCGGAATGTTGGAGGGGATGTGGGAAAACAGAGATACTGATGCATTGTTGGTGGAATTGTGAACATATCCAGCCATTCTGGAGAGCAATTTGGAACTATGCTCAAAAAGTTATCAAGCCATGCAATACCCTTTGATCCAGCAGTGTTTCTATTGGGCTTATACCCCAAAGAGATACTAAAGAAGGAAAAGGGACTTGTATGTGCCAAAATGTTTGTGGCAGCCCTATTTGTAGTGGCTAGAAGCTGGAAAATGAATGGATGCCCATCAATTGGAGAATGGTTGAATATATTGTGGTATTTGAATGTTATGGAATATTATTGTTCTGTAAGAAATGACTTGCAGCATAAATACAGAGAGGATTTGCGAGACTTACATGAACTGATGCTAAGTGAAATGAGCAGAACCAGGAGATCATTATTTACCTCAACAATGACACTGTATGAAGGATGTATTCTGATGGAAGTGGATTTCTTCAACAAAGAGCTCTAACTCAGTTTCAATTGATCAAGGATGGACAGAAGCAGTTACACCCAAAGAAAGAACACTGGGAAATAATTGTAAACTGCTTGCATTTTTGTTTTTCTTCCCAGGTTATTTATATCTTCTGAATCCAATTCTCCCTGTGCAACAAGAGAACTGTTCGGTTCTGCACACATATATTGTATCCAGGATATACTGTAACCTATTTAACATATATAGGACTGCTTGCCATCTGGGGGAGGGGGTGGAGGGAGGGAGGAGAAAAAATCGGAACAAAAGTTGAGTGCAAGGGATAATGTTGTAAAAAATTACCCTGGCATGGGTTATGTCAATAAAAAATTATTAAAAAAAAACAAAAAACAAAAACTTTGAGTTTACTATTAGACAGAAAAAAAAAAAAGGAATATTACACCCAAATTCTAGAACTCCAAGACAAGGTGAAAATACGGCAAGCATCCAGACAGAAACAATTTAAGGACAGGGGAGTCACAGTTAGAATAACACACTATTTAGTAACTTCTACCTTTAAGGAGTCTACCTTAGAATATGATATTCTGGATAGCAATGGAGCAAGGATTACAACCAATACTCACATTTCCAGAAAAAAGTAACATATTAATGTTTCAGAGTAAATAAACAAACAAAAACGAAACAAGGGGATGGGGAAGTAAATGAAAACAACTTGGAAAGTAAATCTAGGTAAGATGTTTTAAAAATTATTGGTGTACCTGAAAGTTATAATGGAAAAAAAGAGCCTAGACATTTTTCAAAAATATAGTCAAAAAAACTGTTAGGATATTCTAAAATCAGAGGGTAAAATAAAAATTGAAAGAAATCTCCTGAACCAGATCTCAAAATGAAAACTCCCAGGAATAATAAAAGAAATTTAAAAACTCCCAAATCAAGGAGAAAATATTGCAAGCATCTAGAAAGAAATAATTTAAGTATAACTGAGCCAAAGTGAAATTAATCCAAGATTTAGCAGTATCTATATTAAAGATTGGGGACTTAGAATATGATAATCTCCAGAGTAAAGCAGTTAGGATTACAACAAAGAATTACCTATTAAGTGAAACTAACTAATAATAAGAGGACTTTCAAGAATTCATGATAAAAAGGCCAGAGCTGAATCGAAAATTTGACTTTCAAATACAGGTTTCAGGAAAAGTCCAAGGCCATAATCAATGAAGTAAAATCATAAGAGAATCTATAAGGTTATTACCTGGTTATTCTTCTACATGGGAAGATTACAAGGGCAGTTCAAAGGAGTTTCTATAGTTAGAGGGCACAGATATGAGTTGAATATGAAGGGATATTATTTTAAAAACTAAAATTATAAGGAGAAGAGAGGAATATACTGGGGAAAAAGGGAAAGAGAGAGGTGAATGGTATAAATTATCTGACTGAAAAGAGGAAATGAAAAACCTGATTTTACAGTGGAGAGGCAGAGAGGAAGAGAATTATCAGAACTGGTTCAAAGAAAAAATACCATACCCACTCAATATGGGTATAGAAATCTATTTTACAGGGAAGGGGATATGAGAAGGATGGAGGGTGATAGAAAGGAGGGCATACGGAGGGAAGGGAGGTTAAGAGGCAAAATCCTTTTTAGGAGGGACAGGGTGATAAGGAGAGAGTGGGGAATATAATTAGCAATAGTAAATATGCACAGAATTTTAAGGCAAGTTTCTCTGATAAAGGCCTCACTTCTCAAATGGAATAGTTAGTCAAATTTAAAAAAAAATTAGGAATCATATTCCTATCTGATAAATCATAAAGATGTGAACAGTTTTCAGATGAACTAATCAAGCTATTTATAGCCATATGAAAAATTTCTAACAGTAGATTGGAGAAATTAAACATAAACAATTCTAAGGTACAATCTTTTATATTGGCTAAGGGCCAGAAACCGAAAATAACAAAAGTTGGAATGAATGTTGGGGGGGGGGGAGATATTAATGAACTGTTAATGGAATTGTGAGCTGATTCAAACATTCTGTAGAGCAAATTGGAACTATGGTCAAAGGTTCCTAAAAATCATATTTACCTTTGGACCTATACCAATACATGGCATGTCTCCTAAATGCAAATTTTTTTTAAGAAGGGAAAGGGCCTATATGTTCAAAAAAATTTTATACCAGTTCATTTTTCAGGACAAAGAATCCTATTAGTAGGATGTTTCAGTAAGATAAGTGCTCTGTGAGATTATGCAAAGTGAAAGGTCCTGTGTACAAAGTAATAGCAATGTTCCCATCAATAGAATGATTGTGAAGGATTTATGATGAAAAATGCTATTCACATCCAGAGAAAGAATTGATTGTGTCAGAATACAGATTGAAGCATACATTTTAACATTCTTTTTCTTAAGAGGGGAGGGGAGGAGATCCGTTTTCTATTGTAGCAACATGACTGAAATCATAATAATGTTTTTTAATTTACAATTTTCTAACTTCATCCTAGAAGGACTACTGTGTCTCAAATACTGAAATGAAAAAATAGGGCATATAAATGAGACACAATTAAAAATTAGTTATTTGTATTGGATCATTTATTGGTGGGGAGAGAGAGAAAGGAGGAGTATCTGGAACTCCCAATTCTAAACATAAACGTAAAAATGACTGACCTATAATTAAAGGAAAATATTAAATTTTAAATGGGAAAAATGAGATATTATATAAAAACCCTAATATTGTGGATAAAAATATTATACCCACAAAAATTAAGCATAATATTCAGTGAAAACAAAAGGACATTCAATAAATTCTAATATTTTCAGGAATTTATCTCAAACAAACCTGAACTCAATAGAAAATGTAACATATAAGAACTAAAATGAAAAATTAATATCTGTCTTATTCAGACACACATATGTGTATATATGTAGTATATGTATATCTGTAGGTGTGTGTGCATGTGTGTGTATGGGTATGTGCGTGCATGTGTGTGCTATTCCTTTCTTAGAATATACACAACAAGAAGGAGCTAGCACTTTAAAAATCCATAGAAACAAAGGGCAATACAGTAGTGTGTGCAACTGAATTTCATTGGAATAAGGCGTGTAGATTAATATGAATGGGATAAAGAGGAAAGTATAGGATTGGGGGGAAAAGATAAGATATCTATGGTGGTTGGGCAGGAGTGGGGGCAGCTGGTAAAGCCTAAGTCAAAAAGAAGAGTAAGCAGGGATGGGGAAAAGAAGCAATAAATACTAATACAATACCAATATCAGAAGTAAAATTTATTAGAAAAAATATAGAAGTAGTAATCTCCAAATTCTGACAAAGTCAAAAATTTAATCAAGAAAGAAATCTACATTATATGTCAGTCATATTAATGTTTTAGAAGGATGTGTAAGTATGTGTATGTGCATGTATATATATATATATATATATATATATATATATATATGTAGGTACACACATATACATACATACATATATATGCGTATTGTGTATGTGTGTGTGTGTATGTATGTATGTATACACATATATATGTATATCTGCAAGCCTCCCTGGAGACATGGAGAGAGGAGGAGGAAAAAGTACCCCAAAAATGTACAGCAGAGAACAAAAGTAAACCTAAAAGGAATAAAAGAAAAGATGAACAGTTATGAACATAATGCCTTCTATTATTAAATATGTTTTCTTGAATTGGAAATTTATTCGTACATATTTTGAATCCTTCCCAGTGTTCTACTTGGCACATGATAAGATTTTGTTTTGTTTTGTTTTGTTTTGTTTTTATTTGCTTTTATTTTCTTAATGTTTTAAGTGAATAAATATATATATATTAAAGGAAAGAAAATGATTTTAAGATGCTAAATTATTGAACACATTGAAAAGAAAAAAAAATATGTTAAATTGGTTTTCCCAAATCCATTCTTCCTAATTCTTTAATTGTGGAAACTACAGGATTTTTCTTCCCATCAGCTTTGTGTGAATAAACAATGATTACCAAAAAAAAAAAAAAAAGCATTAATATGGAGGATACTTTAAAAACAATCAGATTTTTTACTAAAGTGTTCCAGATTACAGAGTCAAAAAGAACATTAAGCAATGTTGACTACATATCTTTTCACCATTAAATTATCATTAACTAAAAGGACTGATAGTTGTGGATTAAAAAAAAAAACTTTAAAACATAGCCTTTAAACTTTAAAGAACACAAAACTTCAAAACCATTATCAAAATTTTTTTTATTATTATGCAAAAGAATCATCATTTTTGAAAAATAAACCACAAAAATAAATAAGCACGAAATTTTACTAAACTGAGCATTTTGCATTATATCTTTAGGAGAAAGAGAAAGAAGGAGGAAAAAATAACTAAACGTTGAAAAGCAATCTTCAGTAGAATTTCCTAAAGACTGTATTTTCGGTAAAAAAAATATTGAATTTCTTTTAGGAAGTACCACAGAAGGATCAAGAAAGTCATCATTCATTGGCTTCAGAAAGGGACCTGTAGTAAATCTGTTGAGTAAAATTTTACTCTTTAGTTTTTCATTCATTAGTCCTGTTATAATTACCCTCTCATTAGTTCTGTGAACATTTTACAGCACATAAATGGCTAGCAATTTTTTTAATGGTTGGTGGCTTTTTTTTTTAATACTATCATAATTGTGATTTTTTCCTTGAATAGTTTCTTCACTCTGAAAACAATGAAAGTATATGTTATAAAAGTTTTTTTTTACATAATTGAATTATTTCTATTAAGGTCTTTTCCTAACAATTGGTATAAAGAAACTGAGTGAAGAAAATGTTGTTTTTTTTTGTTTTTGTTTTTATCCAGAATGGCCTGGGGAAACTCACAAAACAAAACAAAATTAAAAAAAAACACAGAAGATACTTGCAAATCCTGGATTCATTACTAATTTGATTTTAAAGAAGCCATTAAAATCACTTTATTCTATAAATTCATCAAATGGAAATTACTAGGTTTTAAGGATACAGGTAGCATCCAAATCACTCTAGGTTAATAAAAAAAAAGTCCTCAGGCTCTCAAATGGATAGAACCCATAAAACCACAGCAATTTAACATTGGCACCAAGATATATATCAAGGAAATTTGACCCATCCCCTCTTCTTTAACAGATTGTATCTTTTGGCTATACAATACTCTAATGAAAACCCCTTTGAGGTCCTACACTTCTCATTGTCACTATTAGGAGAAGAGTAGTAATAATGCCTCATATATTGCTATAAGTATGTTAATACATTTCCCAAAACACTTTAAAATTTTTACTATTGTCCTTTGGTGAAACATAATAATGCTTTTCTAATCTACAATTTTCTAACTTCATCCTGGAAAAACTAATCTGTCTCAAATACTGAAAAGAAACAATAGAGCATATATATAAGACACAATTAAAAATTAGTTATTTTCACTGGATCATTTTCATTGGATTGAGGACTAAAAAGGCATCTTAAAAGCCCTGTAATCCAACACACTTGATTTAAAGATGAAGAAACCAGGAAGTTCAATGATTTGTCCAGAGTCATACAGTTGCAAGCATCAGAAGTAAGATTTGAATCCAGGTCCTCGAACTGTAGTTAGAGTATCATCTTTCTACTGTATTCCTTTCTAACTAGTTGATATTAAAAAAAATTAAAATATCTATATAAGTATAATCTCCCATATAATAATATGATTATTAATGCTTGGTTATATTCCAAATGGAAATCTTCAAAAGCAAGGTAAATTTATATAATTTTTTTTCCCTGTCTATGTTTAGGTGTACCTGTATTCTTAAGAAAATTGTTTTCTGCATCTCTCTAGATCTTCCTTCAACTCTTGATGTACGATTTTTCTTCTGAGGGATTTAGCTTTCAGTTCTTGAATCTAAATCAAATGGAAAAAAAGAATGAAGTTCACAAAAATGTTTGACTCTATCCTAAAAATTATAAGACTTTTTGTTGCCATATTCTGTTAGCTTTCTTTTTAATTTCAACCAGTAATTCAGAGAGCAATTCGAAATTCCTACAAATAGATTCTAACTTTGAAAGGAGACATGATCAAGATCAGCTGAATTGCATTTGAATTGGAAAAAGACAAAACAACACAACAACAACAGCAATAACAACAAAACCAACTCTATTTCTATTGGATGTTAGTTCACTAGTTCTTATCCTTGAATTTTGTCTCCTTAGATTATTATAAACATATTAAATATAATTTTGAAAAAAATGCCTCCAGATGCTTTCAAAATGTTTTCTTCCAATTAAAATTTTGGTTGAAAAACAAACAAAAACTAAAACAACTCACTCTTATTTTTTTGAATATTGTACCAATTATTAAAAAAAAAAACTTTATATGGTTATTTTTGCTTATAATTTCAAATGTTTAAAATAGGCACCTTGAGTGGTAAATAGAACTAGATTTGGGAGAGAAAGAGAGTTGTAAAATGAATTATTATATGAAAACTTTAAAATAAAAATTTGGTTCATTACATGGAACAACCATGACTGGACATCCATCATAGTTTCCAAGGTTATGCTATTTATTATATTAATTAAAAAGGGGAAATATAAGTTTCCTATAAGAAATCACTATTAAGTAGAAGGAAAGAACCAATAGAGGGCAGATACTATGAGGTAGAGTGTACCTCATTTGTGGTATAGTTCAGGAAAGGATTCAGGTTCACACCATCTCAGGGAAGGAGGGAATATAAAGGCAGGAACAAGGATATATTGAGGTAGCAAAGACAGTCTGGGAAAAATTGTGTTCCTATTATAGGTATCTTAAAGATGCTAATTTAAGGTAATCTGAGCACATTATGGTTGCCTTAACTATAGCCATAAAACTATCTGGAAAACAAAGTATCTTAATGTGTAATTTAACATTTTTCTGACAAGGGAAGAGGATAATCTATTTTCAGAATTCACATCAGTAGTCAGTATTTTCTTTTCTTCTTCTTCTTTTTTTTTTTAAGGTGATACAAAGCTTATGGAGCCTACAAGGCAGAGGGGAAAATTCTAAAGAAAAAGATTCTAGATTTAGAATAGGGGAAAAATCATAAATCAGCATTTATGTGGAAATATTTTTTAAAATATAAAAGTGATAAATTAAATAACCTTTAATAATGTATTGACTTTTTTTACTTGTTCTTCAGCCTCTCCCTTCACTTGTTCTTTAACCTTTGGTCCATATTCTTGTAGTTGAATGTAGTTAAGTTATCCTAAATGATGCTTAAGATGCAGCCTGTCATATTTCTGTTTCACTTCTTCTTGAAGATGTCTATTCATAGATTCCATATGTCTTCTTGAAGGTAATGGATCCAATTTTTGCTTAAGCTCTTCAGCATATTTCTATAAAGTATCAGTTTAGCAAAGTATAGAAGTAAAAATCTTTCAACTTAAATAATAATTTAAAATTAAGATTAAATTATTTTTAATTGCAAGCTGTAAGAAAATGTATCATTATCCTTATCTTACAGCTACAAAATATTTTTCCTAAAATGGTTATTGAAGCAAATTAAGAAAAAAGGAATCTTAAGGCACTATCCCCTCACCCAGTGATTGGAGGTGCTTACATTAATACCTTCTATTAAAATATGTCTTGTTAAAAAAAAAAAAGAAGTGTCAAAAAAGAAAAAAAGCCATCATTGGAATATATTATGGAATAGGGAAGACTGGAATTCATCGTCAGAAGAGTATCCTTTAGCAAAAAAAGCTTCTGTCCCCAAAAATAATGTGAAATGGCTCCTTGCCCAAAGAAAATTTATGGAAAAACTCAAAAAAGAATTCAAAACTCAAATGACAGGCATTGAGGAAAAACTAAAGAAAAAAATGAAATCCATCCAAGAAAACAAGAAGATTATGAAAAAAAAGTTAACCAATTAGAAAAGGAAGTACAGCATCTCAAAGCTTAAAATAATTTTTAAAAATTAGAATTGGGCAAGAGGAAGCCAATGAAGCTATGAGGGATCAAGAAACAGTGAAACAATATAAAGAATGAGATAATAGAACAAAATGTAAAACATCTCATAAGAAAAACAAAAGATCTGAAGAACATACCAAGAAGGGACAGTATAAAAATAATTGGACTACCAGAAAGTTGTGACCAAAAAAGAGAATCTCGACACAATATTTATGCAGTAAATAATCCTAGAAAATTGTCTTGGAATGATTAAAAATGAGGGGAAAGTAGAAATAGAAAAAAAAATGCACTGATTATCACCTCAAAAAAATCCTTTGTGGAAAACACATAGGAATATAATTGCCAGATGTCAATACCCCCAAATCAAAGAGCAAATGTTGCAAGAAACAAGGGGAAAAAAACAATTCCAATACACTGGAGCAACAATTAGAATTGTATAAGACTTATCAATGGCTACAATAAAAGACCGCAGGTATTGGAAACACATCTACAGAAAACCAAAAATATCACATCCAGCTAAATTATCTACAATTTTCAATTTAAAAAAACCCAGTAATTGAAGGAACTTGTAAAATTTTCAGAACTTTTTATCAACCACACCTGAACTTAACAGAAAATTTAACATTAAAGAGCCAATATCAAAGAGTAATTTTAAGGAACTCAATATAGACAAACTATTTAAACATGAACAAATTGCTTATGTTTTTTTACATGGACAATGTATATGTTATGTTTAAGATTTCCATCAGCAATAGG
>NC_067402.1:258848745-258882189 GCF_016432865.1 Antechinus flavipes | reverse complement strand
GACCTTTGATTCTTTAATATGGAAGCTGCTAGATCTTGAGTGATCCTTATTGTGGCTCCTCGGTATTTGAATTTTTTTTTCCCTAGGTAATCTTTTTTTTCCTTAGTCTGATAGTTCTGGAATTTAGCCACAATATTCCTTGTAGTTTTTTTATTTTGGGGTCTCTTTCAGAAGGTGTTTCATGAATTCTTTCAATGCCTATTTTAGCTTGTGATTCTATTACATCTGTGCAGTTCTCTCTGATGATTTTCTGGAAAATAGTGTCAAGGCTCTTTTTTTCATCATAGTTTTCAGGAAGTCCAATAATCCTCAGATTCTCTCTCCTACATCTATTTTCCAGGTCTGTTGTTTTTCCAAGTAGATATTTAACATTTTTTCCCTATTTTTTTTTTTTTTTGGTTTTGCTTGACTGATTATTGATATCTCAATGAGTCATTCATTTCTATTTGTTCACTTCTGATTTTTAATGAATTATTTTTTTATTAAATTTTTTAAACTTTTTGCATATGTCCACTTGAGTTTTTAAATGAGTTTTGTTCTATGGGATTTTTTTCCATTTCACTAATTTTTTTTTTAATGAGTCATTTTCTTTCTTTTTTTTTTTTTAATTCATAAATTTTACTTTCCTGGGAGTTTTTTTTATCTTTTCCAATTCACAAATTCTGTTGCCCTTGGAGTTCTTTACCTTTTCCAATTCACATTTCAGGAAGTTGTTTTCTTTTTCCACTTTATCAAATCATCCTTTTAAGGAGTTATATGCCTTTTCAATACTCTATTGCAGTGCTTCTCTGTCCTTTTCCCATTTTTCTTCTAGCTCTCTTTTAAGATATTTTATAATTTCTTCCAGGAGAGCCTTGTGTGATTGATATCAGGTTATATCCCCCTTTGGGGTTTTGTCTGGAGTTTGTCTGCTATTAGTCTACTCAGTGTTGGAAATCTGCTCTCTTTCTGTATATCTATAGTTAGAGCTCACTTTGCTTTTTTAACTCATTTTTTTAAACTCTTGGGTGTCTGCCTTCAGGACAAGGAGGTTACCAGCTTCCTCTCCAGAACAGGGACAGATGACAGTAGCTTTCCTGTGAACAGGCTATAAAGTGCAGCAGCTGCCCTGTGGTACTGCCACTGCCCTGGGAAGAGCCCCACTATGGTGGAATATGACTTCCCTGGGCAGAGCCCTGCTGTGTGGAACAGCGGTTGCCCTGGGATGAGCAGCTGACCAGCAGAAGTGTGACTACCCTGGGCAGAAACACACCCCCCTTCCACCTCAGCCCCCACCTCCAAGTGTGACTTCCAAGGGCAGAGCCCTACACTGGGGAATACAGCTGTACAGCTGCACTGCCGTAATGCTGAGTCCTAATGCTGGGGGGTGTGGCCAGGTCCTGTTAAACTCTGGCTTTGAGGTGAACTCTACCTTTGGCATTTGTGTAACTTCTCTGCTGATGCAGGCAAAGAAGAACAGCCAACTTGTGGTAGAGTCCTCCCTACAAAGTCTCCACCCTCCTCTTTTCCCATCCCCTCCCCTCCCTCGCCCTGGACCCCCTCAGTGTGCACTACCCTTTGTGTTCTGCCTCCCTGCCTGCATTGGCCTCCTCCTGCCCCATAGACCTTTTCAAGCAATCTTCCAAGTTATCTTTGGCTGGTAATTTGTTGTACTCCCAATATTCGTGGATTCTACCAAATATTAATTTAGAGGCTGAATTTGGTAATCAGTAAGTGAGGGTAGAAGGGAGTTAAGAATGAAGTGTGTGTCCTCTTCGCCATCTTGGCTCCAGCCCCTGAGTGGATTCTTTCAGTTATTTATTTTACCCTATAATTCTAGGATATAAAATCAGTTTTCCTTGATTTTTGTGAAAGGTGTTATCCAGGCTCTCTCTCTCTTTTTTTTAATCATGTCTTTCAGATAGTCCAGTAATTTTTAGATTGACTCTCCTGTATCTTTTTTCCACTGAGGAATTTTATGTTTTCTTCTATTTTCTTTTCTTTTTTTATGCCTTCTTTTTCTTTATTCCTTCTTCCCTTCCTTCTTTCCTTCCTTCTTTCCTTCCTTCCTTCTGTTCTTCCTTTCTTCCCCTCTTTCTCTTTCTCTCCCTCTTTCTTTCATTCATTCTTTCTTGATGACTGATATATTGTTGAGTCATTCACTTTCATTAGTTCAATTCTAATTTTGAGGGCCTTCTTTTTTTCAGTGAGCATTATTTCTTCCTTTTACATTTCACCAGGTGATTTTTAAAGGAGTTTTTTGTAGTTTAGTAGAGGTTTTTTTTTCATTTTAACTGACTTTTATATTTTAAAGAATTGTTTTTTTTTTCCATTTTGCCAATTTTATATTTTAAGAAATTGTTCTCTTCAGTATGTTTTTTTTTTCCATTTCTCAAATTTTATTTTTTAAGGAGTTGTTTTCTTCAGTTAGTTTCTGTGTTTTCTTTTACAACCTGTTGGCTTTTGCTTCCAACATTTTCATTTTTCTGTTTCATATCCCTTATTTCTTTTTCCTATTTTTCTATTATTATTCTTTTAAGATTTTTTTCAGTTTCTTCCTAGAGAGCCTTTTGGTGCTGAGATCATAAGATTAGTTCATATGCCCATTTGAGATTTCACCTGGAGGCATACTGCCTCTTCTGGTTCTCTATACTGATATTCCTTCTCTCTCTAGTAGTTTTCTATGGTCAGAAATCTTCTTGCTTTTTGCTTCTTTTAAAAAGTTGAGCTCTGATTCCAGGGAAAAGGAGAGATTATCCTAATCTTCTCTTTGCAGGGGAACAGGGGTTTCTCATTGGCTTTGCTGGGGCCAGTGATAGTGCAGGTTTTCACATTGCACTGAAGGAGCCTGTTCAAGTCCTACTTAAACTGAGGTTCAGGGACTCTCCCCCAAAATTTGTTTTTTGCAATTGTGCTGAACGTCTCAAATATGGTCTGCTGATCCACTGGCCTTCTGAAATAGCACAGAGTAGCCAACACTGGGCCATTTTTACCCCCTCTCAGTTAAGCCAGCCCTTGGCTGAAGACCTTCCAGGATATCTTAAGTTGGAAAATTATTATACTTTGAATGTTTGTGGGTTAGATTATTTAGTTTTCAATGAATTTTCCATCTCTTTTTCCACTGTCTTTTGTTGATTTTAATCGTATTGCATCAGTATCTGAAAAGAACACATTTAATATTTTTGAGTGACTTTTGGGAATCAAGCTAGAGGAATACAGAGAAAATCATTATAACTCTCCTATATTCACCTCCCCAAAAAATATAAAATAGCTTCCAAAACAAACCTGTACACAATACAATCATCAAAAAGTTGGGAAGAAATAGTTTCTGAACCCAAGGACCTTGGAAGATCAACAGGAAATATGTAAGAACAATAGGGAGGACAATCCAAGTCAGCAAGCAAGGCAGCAGCAAGCCCCAGCATAGCAATCATAGGTACATCCTGAGTACCAGCATGGTGGTATGGGCAAATGCCAACACTAGGATCCCCCACATACCTCAGGGGAACAAAGAGGCTGTAGCTTTGAGAAGGGTCACTTTCTTCAGTGTAGCCCCAGACAAACAAGCAGCCTCCAGAGGCCACTTCTCCTTTCTGTGCAGTCCACAGCTAAAGTAGATCCCAGATCTTCAAGTGCCTAAAACAGCAGGCAGTTGCCAGTGACTGGATCACCACATCCGTCAGTGTATGTATGGAGCTAGGGATGCAGAAGCCCCTCAGAGACATGAGTACACACCACCACTAACAGCCTCACTCAATACCAAGTAAGCTGCCAGACCTCTGTTACCTGCAGAGTGCCAAAAGATGAGCAAAAAAAAATCACAAAAAGAATCTGACTATTATTGTGGGAAAAGATCAAGATACAAACTCACAGAAGGACAATTTCAAAATATCCATAGGCAAAACCCCAATGAAAAGTGCTCATTATGATTTCTTTTCCTAATTTTTTTCTTCTATTTTTCTCATATGATTTTTAAGTTCCTTTCTGAGCTCACCTAAGAGTTCTTTCTGTGCTTGCAATCCCTGCCCTTTTTTCTTTAAAGATGGGGTAGGATGGCTGGATACTGCTGGAGGCTTTAGGGATCTGGGTACTGAGCCAGTGTCCTAGTGTTTGTGTCTGCCCTATGCTGAGGCTGTTGGAGGGTTTCTACATTTTTCCAGAGACCACTGGCCTGTTTGCTTAGGTACCTATAGGTTTGGGGTCTACCTGCTTGCCCAGGGCTACACTGAAGTACATGGAGGTCTGGCCTCTGGAGGTTGCCAATTTGCCTGGGGCTATGCTGAAGCATGTGGCAGTTCTCAGAGCTGGAGTGTGCCTGTTCCCCTGATTATGCCAAAGTATATGGGGAATCCAGGTGTTGGATCTCTGAGCTGGTACTCAAAATCTATTGCTAGTTTGCTGAGGTGGGGCTGGCTGCTGGTTTGCTGGGATTCTTCCTGTTCTGGACTGCACTTCCCTTTTATTATTAAAAGTGAACCTTTCCTGCCAATCTTCCAGGATTCTTGGTCTCACAGACTGATGGTTCTACTATTATAAGATTTATATTGTATTATGTTGTGTGGAGGTGAATGTGGGAGAGTTAAAGTGATTGTTTCCTTCACAATCTTGATTGCCTGGACTGAATGTTAACTTATGAAAAAAAAGAAACCCTAACCTTTTTTAGATATAGGATAACATTAACTACTGATACCAGAGTTTATGATTCTATCAGTTTCAATATCTCTCATAATTCCCTAATTCCCACCAAAACATGGTTCCTTTGGGTGTCTCTTAAATCTGATATTGGAGAATTAGGATCAGAGAAAAAAGGTTTAAAGATTAAACATTTCTTCCTGCTAGAAAGAGCCTGTTAATAGTTCAAAATAAATACCGTAAAACAATCTATGATTTCCCCAGTAAGGATTCTCCTTACAACAATTGAATCTTTAACAGAATCAAGCTGTTCATCACTTATCACTAACTAGTCAAAGGATACCAAACTAACCTTCCCATAATATTACTGATATTGCTTCCATTCTACCTGAGACAAAAAGCCCATGCATCATGCAGCATATAATAAGCTCTTTACTTCAAAAGATAATGTGTTTTCATCAATATGGGTATTCCTTCTACTTGTGCAGCTCCTAACCAATCTGAATCTTAATCTGCTTTTGTGAGTTAATGTTGCTTCTTCAAATCAACTGGTGCTAGCTTTTTGATGATTAATTCTTCTTAACTTACAGTATTTTGTATTTAAACAAGAAAGTATTAAAAAGTAAAATTCATTCCTACACTTTATGCTGGCATTCAATATATATAACACACATTAAATAATATAGCACATACAAGTTTACAAAATAATTTCCCTGAAATTATCTTGTGAAGTAAGTCTTTTACAGATTAAGAAAATGAAGCTCCAAAATTAAGTGATCTCATTATATACACAAAGCTAATCGTCCTACATTGATAATAGCCTATCTTTTCATATTTACTTCTTTTTGCTATATATATTGTCTTATGAAACTGGATTTTCACTGTCATTCTCCTGTCTCTTTGCTCACAATTTCCATGTTTGAAATTTTCATTCCAGTTTTCCTGGACTCCCATGACCTAATGAATTCATCCTTAATTGTTTTTATTCTTGATAGCTGATACTTTTTCCATGTTATACCTCATATAGCATTATGACTGTACTCTTTATTTACTTGTTATTATATTATTTGTATTTTTTTCCTACTAGAGTTAGCTATGTAGGCTCTATTCCCCTAGTACATTGCACACTCTGAGGACAAGGCCTTTGTTTCTCTCAAATTTGTGTATTTGGCACTGAAACAAATAGTAACTCATCTCTGAGAACTTCTATAGCTGAAAAATCATCACCCGGAAGCAAAAAAATCCTTTTTAGCTTGGCAAACTCTGCCAGACATTACACATTAGATGCCAATGCCAGAGCCTCCAAGAGAACACAAAGTCACCTCTATCTTACTATGGGTCAATGGAATAGAACTTGTGTAATCTTCTTGGATATAAGTGCACATTTGGTTTCTGTTGAACACTGGTAGAAAATTGAAAACGATTCTTACCCTCGATATAATTTGAGGGAGGTAAATTACAATTCTCTGGGTCTGTTTCAAGTGATTGAGTGATGTCATCAAAAGTATCTGCAGACATCTCTCCTTCATCCTATAGAATTCACAAAGGTAAAGTAATAAATTTATGTAAAATTATTGTAAAAGGAAAATAATAACAATGGCTAATGTTTCTATTGCACATTAAGCTTTTTGCAGCAGGTATATTCACAAAAATTTCTTGAGAAAAGCACTAACCATAATTATTTTACAACTGAGTAAACAGGCTATAAGAGGGATTAGGTGATTTGTCCAGAATCATAGAGTTAGCTAAGAGCCCAAAAACAGATTCAAATTCAGATCTTTGTGATTATTCACTAAGCCACATCCCTACCTAGAAGCTGATTTAGCACCTTTATGAGAAACACAAATTATTCATGATATCTGCCTGAGAGCAATTTGGGACTATGCCCAAAGAATTATCAAACTCTGAATTCCCTTTTATTCAGCAGTGTCTCTGCTGGGGTCTGTAGCACAAAGACGTCATAAAAGAGGGAAAAGTATCTACTTGTGCAAAAGAGTTGGTAGCAGCCCTTTTTGTAATTTTCTATAAACTAGAAATTGAGTAGATGCCCATCACTTGGGGAATGGGTGAATAAATTATGGTCTATAAATACAATGGAGTATTATTCTATAAATAAATAGTGAACAGGTTCATTTTAGAAAAGCTTGGAAAGATTTATATAAACAGATGCTGTGGGAAACAAGAACAACCAATGGAAAATTGTACACAGTAACAAGAAAATTATATGATGAAACACTGTGATGAACTAGGCTCTTTTCAACAATGAAGTGATTCAAGACAATGCCATTAGGCTTGTGAGGAAAAGTGATATACAAGTCCAGAAAGAAAACTGTGGACACCGAATGTAGATCAAAGCATAATATTTCCACCTCTGTTTGGTTGATTTTTGTTATTTCTCATATTTTTCCTTTTTGATTTGATTTTTCTTGCTTAACATGAAGAATATGGAAATATGTTTACAAGGATTCCATATGTTTAACTTATATTGGATTGCTTGATATATTGGGAGAGATGAGAGAGAAAAATGTGGGGTGTAAGATTATGCAAAGGTGAAAAAGCTATTTAAAAGAAAAAAAAAAGAACAATAAGAAATGGAATTTCCCTCAACTTAGAATTGTTGAAGCAGTGTAATCTACCACTTAAAGTATTTTTCATATGAGAAAAATTAGATCCCACAGATGACTTACAAGAAGAAATTGCAAAAAACAGTTGGGAAATTTTTCGGTCTTGTCCACTTGCTGCTTTTCTGAATCTTCAAATGTGGCACTTTCCATTTTAAGCCTACAAGTGAATATATTGTCAACAATTCAAAACTTTGAAGAACTTTTTATAGTTAATTTAATTTAACAGTTTCTTATAAGGTTCAGCACTTCACTTGCAAAGCCTGGAAGTTAGATTTAAAGAGCAAAGTAAAAAATGCGTCCTAAGGTATTTCATTTTATTCCAATGAACACAACATGCACAGGTAAATAAATGAATGCACAATACTGGGAATAAATATAAAGTAATTGAAATAAGGAGTTAAAAAAAAAACACAGGCTTATGGAAGAGGCAGTGCTTTTTGGGGGGTGAGCTTACACTGGGTGAGCTAAGGATTGCAAGAGGTGGAGGTAAATTCCATACTGTGGAATATGCAAAACCATAGAGATCAAACACAGATACTATTTGGAATCTGGGACACAAATATCAGGAAAACTTCTAAGAAATCCTTCTAAGAAACTTTTATTTGCATGTAATTATTCCTATCTCCTAAAATACAATGACATTATTTAGACAAAAATATCTTTTTTTTAAAGACACTCTCAAACATACATGATTATGATCTGAAATCACAGTGATTGGGAGTTGTGATTTCCTTACTGTAGGAAAGTATTACCCACCTATTCACACCTGCAAGCTCATGTCTTCCAAAGTTTCCTTCCAGCACAGAGAGGTTCAGATTGTGATTCAGAGTCACAGACTCAGAGTTTGAACTCTCCTTACTTAATTCAATTCCCTTATGATTGTTTCTAGAGATCAAAAAATCAGCTACTTGTCTTTTTTTTTTTAAAGAAAATCTGTGTTTTGATCATTCCTTAGAGAGACGTTAACTTATAATTATATGCTATACTAGCAATTGGATATGAAAAAAAGGACATTATGTTATTCTTAGGGGGAAAATCCTCATAAGGCACAATTAGTCAAGATTTTTTTTGAAGGGACATTTTATTGAGGGGCATGTAATAAGACAAAAACTTTTGACTGAAAGAGGGAACTCTTCATGGGGAAACACTTTCTAGCAGTGTGTACCTGTGGCAGTTCTTCAATGTATACTTTTAGAGAATTTTGTGGGAAACAAAGTGACTGGCCCACGATAAACAGCAAATAAGTCAGATCTACAAACCTAACAAAACTTTCCATGATTTGGAAGCAGGTTGTCGATACATTAGATTACACTACTTCAAGTCTAGATCTTGAGGGGGAAAATAATAATTTTCTAGTAATAATTTATATGCTTTATCCTTTGAAATTCTGCTGATGATTTCCATTATGATCAAAGTGCAGCACTAGAAAAAAGTGACAACATAAACACCAATTATTTTGAAAGATGTCATACAATCTACTTCCCTGAAACTCTCAGGACCAAAGTGTCCGTCACTTTATAGGAGGTAAATAGTGCTTGAAGTTCAAGATACTTTTGATATTTACATTCCCAATGCTGAGTTCAATTTATTTATTCATCTCAAAATAAGTTCTACTTAAGCAGATTATTCCTCTTTTCCCTTGGAAAAAAGTAGATTTGCATTATGTTCTATTGCGAATTTTGATTTGCTCTATAACTAGTCATAACACTAAATTGTAAAAATGCTTTAACTCTTACTTTTGTATATAATCTCCCCTCTCCTTAAGATACTGCAGTTTCTGCTTATCTTCTTTTTGAGATTTCTGCAGCAAAAAATTCCCAAACAAAATGTTTCAAATATTTCAACTTTAAAAATTAAATCACAATCTTATCCTTAACTCTGAATTAGAGATGCCTGTACATAAGTATTAAAATTTCATAAAATTTTACTAATCAAGTAGTAGCCCATTGCATAGACACAAAGTTATGTATTCTTATATTCCAAATGTGACTATATTTAATACACTTTGATTTTAAATTGGCATATACACCCAATATGTAAAATGTACTAAAATATAGCACAGGGCTTCATTAGTGTAGATCACAGCCATCTAGAATAGAAACCCTAATTAGTTGTCTGAGGTAAATACACTTAAGAAAGTTTCTTGGGGTCTTCTGGCTAGAAATTACAGAGAATGAATTGAACCTAATTTTCTTAATTCCAAACCAATACACTACACCAGAGGTGTCTTGAGTAAAATGAAATGTTGATTATAAAGCTACATAATGAAACTGCTGCTCAAAGGACAAATACATGTTTCAAAGAAAAGTGTCTTTGGAAAAGTAACTTTCCGATGTAGATTTTTGACAAATTATATTTATGCAATTATCTAAAGATGTTATTAAATTTAGCTATTTGGCAATTGCTCTTTCAACAGAGGTGCTAACTTAGAAATTTTGCAATGGGTATTTTTTTTTTTTTCATGTTGGTGAGAAGACTAGATTAAGTACTCGCTGATCTAACCTAAAACCACAGTGATCTTTCTTTCTATCTCTCGGTCTCCCTCCATCTCTCCTTCCATCCATTCCTCCCCTCTCCCCCTTCCCCTTCTCTTTCTCTCTCTCTATCTCTTTCACTCTTGCTCTCTTAAATAAATGCTTACTTAACTTATATAACAACTCATTTGGTGCTTATTTCCATGATACCTTGTATTGTAATGAAATTTTCCCTATTTTGCACTGACTTTTCAGTGAAACTTTAAATTCTTCAAGGACAAGAGAGCATGGCTTTCCCATATTCTTGTTAACCTAATCAGAAATTGTCATAGCATAATTCACAGTACTGACATTCATTAATTGATGGACTAGTTATTGAACAAAAAAGAAAAAAAATTACCCACTTTTTATATAGTTTAGGTACTTCAGGGAAAGAAAAAAGGGAAGAAACAATTTGCTGTGAATGCATTTATAGACACATATAGACACAGACTGATTGCTTCCTTATGAAGTTCAGTCCACATCTAGCTTCTTAATGACAGCTTCAACACAAGGGCTTTTTAAAAAGTTAATATTTTAATCAATGTGGTCCAAAAGGAATGGGAGGAAAATAAAAGAAAATTGAGTGATAGAGGGAAAAATTGATTTGGGAAACAAAATTTATTTCATTCCAATATTGATTTCTGAAAAGCAGAAATATTTCTCCAGCATACCAAAATGAAACAATAAGTTTTGAAAAGAATGAAACAAGAGAAACAAACATTCACTAAGTACCTACTATGCACCAGGCATTGTGCTAAGTGCTTCAGATTTCTTTTCTCATTTGATTCCCACAATTATTCTGGGAGACAGATGCTATTATTAGCCTCATTTTCCAGTTAAAGAAGCTAAGAAAGCTAGAGTAACTTCCCCATATTTTCTGAAGCCACTTTTGAACCCAGATCTTTCCAACTTCAGATGCAAAGTTCTATTCATATTTCCACCAAGTAGCCTGCGTGTGTGTGTATCGATATATTTATATATACAGCCACATACATGTATCTGAATGTATGATATACTTATTACTCAGTCAAAAAAATCTCATTCTTTAGTAAGGATATTATGGGGGAAAATAATTATCCCAATATAAAAATGGTATAAATGGGTACAAATGGTAGATATTATCGGTCTTGTTCTATTAGTTTAAATGACAGGCACAATTATCAGAAAATATATTATCCTATTGGTTAAAAAAGTATTCTACTGAAAACCTTCTATTAATCAATAACAAATTACTGACTTGATTTGTGGTTTCATCTACTTTCTCCTGTAGTTTTTGCTTCATGTATAAAACTGTTTGATGTAACAGAATCTCTTCTAAACTCATTTTTTTGGGAATCTGCAAGTTCTTGTGGAAGTTTTCTTATTGTATCCTGATAGAAATATGTATGTAGAATTTCTATTACTGATTTCATATAGTAGTATTAGCTTATATGAAATAAATATTTTACTTTCCTGAATGTATTTATGATTATCATAGAATACTCTTAGGAAAAGTCTTAGGAACTGTTTAATGCAACCACCTCATTTTGCAGTTGAGGAAAGTTAAGACCCAAAGAGGTTAAGTAAGTTAAGTCATAAAAAGTAGTTATTGAGAAAAGGATTGGCACTTGGTTTGTAGAACCACAAAGTTCTTTTCCCTATATCACACATCTTTCTTTCAAGCATGGACCAAATGCTATCTTCTTCCTTGCTCATCATAAACCATTCCTTTCAGTCTGATTTCCCCATTCCGCCTTCAGAAATAAAAACCTTCAAAGCCATGTAGCAGATAAACCTTTTCATGTGCAATTCACATGGGAAGGTGGGGGAATGGTGGAGGGTAGAATATATAGTTTCTTATATCTGATAGAAACATTAGGTTTTTTACTTTTTATTTTTCAGAAAAAGTTCTTTGCATCTGCCCTTATATGAATAAGGGTACTTATAAGAAGAAGATGCATTTTCTTTCCTCTCACAGTTCCCCTGGAGAATGATCATGCACTGTTAGGATTGTCAGGCATGATAAAATTACTGGAAGGGATTGATCTGATTTGAAGAAAGCAAAAAAAAAAAAAAAAAGGGGGGGGGATGGAAGGGAAGAAAGGGGAACAGGGTGTGGGGTTGGGGGAAGGGCGGGGAGGGAGAAAGGCTGCTGTCCCTGTTAGGTCTTCAATGCAGTTCCTTTTTATACAAGGTTATAAATTATGCATGTTGTTTATAAACGATTATTGTATATTATAGAACTCCCAATAAGTCAGTCATTATTAGTAAACAAGCATTCACTAAGTGCTTCCTATGTACCAGGTACTGTGTGAAGCATTGGAGGTATAAACAAAGTCAAAAACACAAATCCCTCCCTTCAAGGTGCTTATGTTCTAAATGGTTAAATATATCAATAACATTGATGAAAGCAAGTTACATATCGAATATCTGAGAGGTAACATCGGAAAAGAAG
The DNA here is from genome assembly GCF_016432865.1 of Antechinus flavipes. NCBI lineage: Eukaryota > Metazoa > Chordata > Mammalia > Dasyuromorphia > Dasyuridae > Antechinus > Antechinus flavipes. The sequence goes on along the minus strand of NC_067402.1, from coordinate 258,870,004 downwards.
GCACTTCATTTCTAATGGGACTGAAAATTGAAAGACTTATATGAAATAATAAAAGGTTAAATGATCAGAATTAGCATACTGTACTCATCTATTAATAACTTATCTCTTTCCAGCAATACAATGATCTAAGATGCTCTCAAGGGATTCATAATGAAAAATGCTATCCACATCAAGAGAAAGAACTGATGAAGCTTGAATGCAGGTCAAAGTATGCAATTTTCATTTTAGATGTTTCATGGGTTTTTTCCCCATTTAAATTGTTTCTTCTCTCACACCATGACTAATATGGAAATAATGTTTTACATGACAGCATCTAAAGAATCAATGTCAGATTGGTTATTGTTTTAAAGAGGGGGGGGCAAGGAGGAGGAAGAGGGAAAATGTAGAACTCAAAATGTTTAAAAAATAACTATTTAAACAAGTCTTTGTGGGCCATAGGGGAAAAAAGCTCTGAAAACAAAGAAAAAGAATAGCAGGTAGGCCAGTGTAGTTGGATCTCAGAGTTAGGAAAAGGAGTAAAGTGTGAGAAAACTGGGAAAGCAGGAAAGGGCAAAATTATGAGGGCCTTTAAGAGGCAAGAAAAGGAGGTTTTATTTGATCTTGGAGGTGAGAGGGAGCCAGTACTTCTAGAAGAGGATTAGAAATGACATGGTAAGACTGATGCTTGAGGAAAATCACTTTGGCAGCTTTGAAGAATGGATTAGTGTGTGGAAGGTCTTCATTCAGAGAAAGAAAGAGGAAGGCAAGTGCAATAATATAAGCAAGAGGCAAAGAATGCCTGCATTATATTGATTGTTATTAGACAGAAATGGACTGTTACGAGAGATGCTCAAACGGCAGAAAATTTGTCATTATCAAAACGAGGAGTTAAGGATGTTATTAAGGTTGCAGTCCTGGGTGACTCGAAGGAAGGCACTGTCACTGATAACAGGGACATTCAGAAGAGAAGAGAGCTTAGGAAGAAAAGACAAGTTAGGTCAAGGTTAAGATGCATGTGGCACGTCCCATTTGAGATGTCCAAAAAACCTTAGTGACATATGGAAGGAGCTCAAGAGAGAGACTAGGGCTGAGTACATATCACTGTGGAAATCATTCCTTCACAAGGGTGTGAAGGGGACTCATGGGGAGCTGATGAGGTCACCAAGAGAAACAGTACCATTTCCAAGGGTGTAAGTTCCGTGACAGCTCAGGCCATGTCATATTCTTCTCTTATCTGCCCTCAAGTTTCACAAAGTATTCTGCATATAGCGGGGCACTAGGACATGTACTGAGGAATTTGAACAAGCAGATATTTATGGCCTATCAGAAACAGAATCTACCTTTCTAACCTTATTAGATATTACTCCCCTTCTTGCAGTCTACAGTCTAAAGTGTTCTTCTTTTGCTTCTACCCACCAGGACACAGGACTCCATTTCCCAAAACCACACCCTTGTGCAGGGTACCTTCTCAGCCTGGAGTGCACTGCTGCTTTTCTAACCTCCTCCCTCCATGAGAATGTCTTGTTTCTATTGAAATTCTGCTTCCCTACCTTCTTCTAAATGAAGTTGCTGCTACTACTTTCCTTTGAAAATGATGCCCTGCTTCCTGCTCCAAATTTCTGTGACTTTATTGTGTTTACATTTGTATTTGCATTCAGTATTCTTGTATGGAATGTAAATTACGGATGGCACTAGATTTTTGTCTTTCAGCCTCAGTGCCCACAAAAGTACTTGGCGCACACAAGGTACTTGATAAATACATGTTGATTAAGAACAATCTGTGCTTCAAAAATATCATGAGGAAACAAGAGTGGGCACCCATTGGAAAGTATTTCAAACAGGAAGATGGATCATACCCCATTAAGTAAAAGGGATTCATTGTAGGGCTCATTACATTATTGTAAAGATTTTTCTGTTTTCATTTCTTAACCTCAAATTTTCTGTCACAATGTTTCATTGTAAGAGAAATGGTTTTAAACATTCATTTAAACATATGAGATCCATACCTGCTTCTATAGAGTTCTCTCTCACGTTCTGCTTTTTCATTCTTTAATTGTGATTTAGTTTTTCCTATTTGTAAAAATTCTTCCTGTATTCCAATACTCATCTTTTCTAAATGGTTAATGTTTTTTTGAGTAGTGCCCATTGTGAATTTTAAAATTTTATTAATGATTTATATATAGAAAATACTTTCTTTTTCCCCCAAATGTAATATGAATCTGTATAGAGAAAAACACAGGTAAAGAAACATATTAGGATTTCAAAATCTATCGTTCAGTAGCAATATATATAGACTGTAGATACTTTGATACTAATATAACAGTCTCCACATACAAATCCTAAGATTTTATTAAAATACCAATTTGTCAGTAGATTTAAATTGAATTTAAAATAACCTACCTTGGGTTGTTTTAGACAGCTAAACAGAATCTCTAAGTTACACATTATTTTATTAAAAAAAAAAGTATTTAATCCTCAGAATTCCTCTTAGTATAAGAAAATATATGTCACAATGTTTCATTGTAAGAGAAATGCTTTTAACCTTCATTTAAACATGTGAGAGCCATACCTGCTTCTATAGAGTTCTCTCTCACATTCTGCTTTTTCATTCTTTAATTGTGATTTAGTTTCTCCTATTTGTGACAATTCTTCCTGTATTCCAATACTCATCTTTTCTAAATGGTTAATGTTTCTTTTGAGTATTGCCCATTGTGAATTTTTAAATTTTACTAATGGTTTATATATAGAAAATACTTTCTTTTTTCCCCAAATGTAATATGAATCTGTATAGAGAAAAACACAAGTAAAGAAACATATTAGGATTTCAAAATGTGTCTGGCAGTAGCAATATACAGATTGGAGATACTTTGGCACTGATCTAACAGTCTCCATATACGAATCCTAAGATTTTACTAAAATATCATTTCGTCTATAGTTTTAAATGGAATTTAAAATAACCTACCTTGGGTTGTTTAAGACAGCTATACAGAATCTCTAAGTTATACATTATTTAAAAAAAAACTATTTAATCCTCAGAATTCCTCTTACTATAAGAAAATATATGTCACAATGTTTCATTGTAAGAGAAATGCTTTCAAACCTTCCTTTAAACATATGAGATCCATACCTGCTTCTATAGAGTTCTCTCTCACATTCTGCTTTTTCATTCTTTAATTGTGATTTAGATTTTCCTATTTGTGACAATTCTTCCTGTATTGCAATACTCATCTTTTGAAAATGGTTAATGTTTCTTCTGAGTATTGCCCATTGTGAATTTTAAAATTTTACTAATGGTTTATATACAGAAAATGCTTTCTTTTTTCCCCAAATGTAGTATGAATCTGTATAGAGAATAACACAAGTAACGAAACATATTAGGATTTCAAAATCTGTCTGGCAGTAGCAATATACATAGATTGTAGATACTTTGGCACTGATCTAAAAGTCTACAGATATGAATCCTAAGATTTTACTAAAATATCATTTTGTCTATACATTTAAATGGAATTTAAAATAACCTACCTTGGGTTGTTTTAGACAGGTAAACAGAATCTCTAAGTTACACATTATTTTATTAAAAAAAAATATTTAATCCTCAGAATTCCTCTTACTATAAGAAAATATATGTCACAATGTTTCATTGTAAGAGAAATGCTTTCAAAACTTCCTTTAAACATATGAGTTCCATATCTGCTTCTATCGAGTTCTCTCTCACATTCTGCTCTTTCATTCTCTAACTGTGATTTAGTTTTTCCTATTTGTGACAATTCTTCCTGTATTCCAATACTCATCTTTTCTAAATGGTTAATGTTTCTTTTGAGTATTGCCCATTGTGAATTTTTAAATTTTACTAATGGTTTATGTACAGAAAATGCTTTCTTTTTTCCCAAATGTAATATGAATCTGTATAGAGAAAAACACAAGTAAAGAAACATATTACGATTTCAAAATCTGTCTGGCAGTAGCAATATACATAGACTGTAGATATTTTGGCACTGATCTAACAGTCTCCATATACGAATCCTAAGATTTTACTAAAATATCATTTTGTCTATAGATTTAAATGGAATTTAAAATAACCTACCTTGGGTTGTTTAAGACAGCTAAACAGAATCTCTAAGTTACACATTATTTAAAAAAAAAAAAAAAAAAAAAACTATTTAATCCTCAGAATTCCTCTTACTATAAGAAAATATATGTCACAATGTTTCATTGTAAGAGAAATGCTTTCAAAACTTCCTTTAAACATATGAGTTCCATATCTGCTTCTATCGAGTTCTCTCTCACATTCTGCTCTTTCATTCTCTAACTGTGATTTAGTTTTTCCTATTTGTGACAATTCTTCCTGTATTCCAATACTCATCTTTTCTAAATGGTTAATGTTTCTTTTGAGTATTGCCCATTGTGAATTTTTAAATTTTACTAATGGTTTATATACAGAAAATGCTTTCTTTTTTCCCAAATGTAATATGAATCTGTATAGAGAAAAACACAAGTAAAAAGAAACATATTACGATTTCAAAATCTGTCTGACAGTAGCAATATACATAGACTGTAGATATTTTGGCACTGATCTAACAGTCTCCATATACGAATCCTAAGATTTTACTAAAATATCATTTTGTCTATAGATTTAAATGGAATTTAAAATAACCTACCTTGGGTTGTTTTAGACAGCTAAACAGAATCTCTAAGTTACACATTATTTAAAAAAAAAAAAAAAAAAAAAAAAAAAACTATTTAATCCTCAGAATTCCTCTTACTATAAGAAAATATATGTCACAATGTTTCATTGTAAGAGAAATGCTTTCAAAACTTCCTTTAAACATATGAGTTCCATATCTGCTTCTATCGAGTTCTCTCTCACATTCTGCTCTTTCATTCTCTAACTGTGATTTAGTTTTTCCTATTTGTGACAATTCTTCCTGTATTCCAATACTCATCTTTTCTAAATGGTTAATATTTGAGTATTGCTCATTGTGAATTTTTAAATTTTACTAATGGTTTATATACAGAAAACACTTTCTTTTTTCCCCAAATGTAATATGAATCTGTATAGAGAAAAACACAAGTAAAGAAACATATTAGGATTTCAAAATCTGTCTGGCAGTAGCAATATACATAGACTGTAGATATTTTAGCACAGAATTCCTCTTACTCTAAGAAAATATATGTCACAATGTTTCATTGTAAGAGAAATGCTTTCAAACCTTTATTTAAACAAATGAGATCCATACCTGCTTCTATAGAGTTCTCTCTCACATTCTGCTTTTTCATTCTCTAACTGTGTTTTAGTTTTCCTTCTTTGAAGCAATTCTTTCTGTAGGCCAATAGCCATCTTTTGTAAATCATTAACATTTCTTTTGAGTTATGTAAATTCTGAATTTACAAATTCTATTCATGGTTTATGTACAGGAAGTACTTCCTTTTTTTCTTGAATGTAATCTGAATGTGTATAGAGAAAAACACAAGTAAAGAAACATATTAGGATTTCAAAATTTGTCTGGCAGTAGCAATATACATAGATTGTAGATACTTTGGCACTGATCTAAAAGTCTCCACATACGAATCCTAAGATTTTACTAAAATATCATTTCGTCTATAGTTTTAAATGGAATTTAAAATAACCTACCTTGGGTTGTTTTAGACAGCTAAACAGAATCTCTAAGTTACACATTATTTAAAAAAAAAAAAACTATTTAATCCTCAGAATTCCTCTTACTATAAGAAAATATATGTCACAATGTTTCATTGTAAGAGAAATGCTTTCAAACCTTCCTTTAAACATATGAGTTCCATATCTGCTTCTATCGAGTTCTCTCTCACATTCTGCTCTTTCATTCTCTGTGATTTAGTTTTTCCTATTTGTGACAATTCTTCCTGTATTGCAATACTCATCTTTTGAAAATGGTTAATGTTTCTTCTGAGTATTGCCCATTGTGAATTTTAAATTTTACTAATGGTTTATATACAGAAAATGCTTTCTTTTTTCCCCAAATGTAGTATGAATCTGTATAGAGAAAAACACAAGTAAAGAAACATATTAGGATTTCAAAATCTGTCTGGCAGTAGCAATATACATAGACTGTAGATATTTTGGCACTGATCTAACAGTCTCCATATACGAATCCTAAGATTTTACTAAAATATCATTTTGTCTATACATTTAAATGGAATTTAAACTAACCTACATTGGGTTGTTTTAGACAGGTAAACAGAACCTCTAAGTTACACATTATTTTATTAAAAAAAAAAAAACTATTTAATCCTCAGAATTCCTCTTACTATAAGAAAATATATGTCACAATGTTTCATTGTAAGAGAAATGCTTTCAAAACTTCCTTTAAACATATGAGTTCCATATCTGCTTCTATCGAGTTCTCTCTCACATTCTGCTCTTTCATTCTCTGTGATTTAGTTTTTCCTATTTGTGACAATTCTTCCTGTATTCCAATACTCATCTTTTCTAAATGGTTAATGTTTCTATTGAGTATTGCCCATTGTGAATTTTTAAATTTTACTAATGGTTTATGTACAGAAAATGCTTTCTTTTTTCCCAAATGTAATATGAATCTGTATAGAGAAAAACACAAGTAAAGAAACATATTACGATTTCAAAATCTGTCTGGCAGTAGCAAAATACATAGACTGTAGATATTTTGACACTGATCTAACAGTCTCCATATACGAATCCTAAGATTTTACTAAAATATCATTTTGTCTATAGATTTAAATGGAATTTAAAATAACCTATCTTGGGTTGTTTTAGACAGCTAAACAGAATCTCTAAGTTACACATTATTTAAAAAAAAAAAAAAAAAAAACTATTTAATCCTCAGAATTCCTCTTATTATAAGAAAATATATGTCACAATGTTTCATTGTAAGAGAAATGCTTTCAAAACTTCCTTTAAACATATGAGTTCCATATCTGCTTCTATCGAGTTCTCTCTCACATTCTGCTCTTTCATTCTCTAACTTTGATTTAGTTTTTCCTATTTGTGACAATTCTTCCTGTATTCCAATACTCATCTTTTCTAAATGGTTAATGTTTCTTTTGAGTATTGCCCATTGTGAATTTTTAAATTTTACTAATGGTTTATATATAGAAAATACTTTCTTTTTTCCCCTAATGTAATATGAATCTGTATAGAGAAAAACACAAGAAACATATTAGGATTTCAAAATCTGTCTGGCAGTAGCAATATACATAGATTGTAGATACTTTGGCACTGATCTAAAAGTCTCCACATACGAATCCTAAGATTTTACTAAAATATCATTTCGTCTATAGTTTTAAATGGAATTTAAAATAACCTACCTTAGGTTGTTTAAGACAGCTATACAGAATCTCTAAGTGATACATTATTTAAAAAAAAAAACTATTTAATCCTCAGAATTCCTCTTACTATAAGAAAATATATGTCACAATGTTTCATTGTAAGAGAAATGCTTTCAAACCTTCCTTTAAACATATGAGATCCATACCTGTTTCTATAGAGTTCTCTCTCACATTCTGCTTTTTCATTCTTTAATTGTGATTTAGATTTTCCTATTTGTGACAATTCTTCCTGTATTGCAATACTCATCTTTTGAAAATGGTTAATGTTTCTTCTGAGTATTGCCCATTGTGAATTTTTAAAATTTTACTAATGGTTTATATACAGAAAATGCTTTCTTTTTTCCCAAATGTAGTATGAATCTGTATAGAGAAAAACACAAGTAAAGAAACATATTAGGATTTCAAAATCTGTCTGGCAGTAGCAATATACATAGACTGTAGATATTTTGGCACTGATCTAACAGTTTCCCCATATACGAATCCTAATATTTTACTAAAATATCATTTTGTCTATACATTTAAATGGAATTTAAAATAGCCTACCTTGGCTTGTTTTAGACAGATAAACAGAATCTGTAAGTTGCACATTATTTAAAAAAAAAAAAACTATTTAATCCTCAGAATTCCTCTTACTATAAGAAAATATATGTCACAATGTTTCATTGTAAGAGAAATGCTTTCAAAACTTCCTTTAAACATATGAGTTCCATATCTGCTTCTATCGAGTTCTCTCTCACATTCTGCTCTTTCATTCTCTGTGATTTAGTTTTTCCTATTTGTGACAATTCTTCCTGTATTGCAATACTCATCTTTTGAAAATGGTTAATGTTTCTTCTGAGTATTGGCCATTGTGAATTTTAAATTTTACTAATGGTTTATATACAGAAAATGCTTTCTTTTTTCCCCAAATGTAGTATGAATCTGTATAGAGAAAAACACAAGTAAAGAAACATTTAGGATTTCAAAATCTGTCTGGCAGTAGCAATATACATAGACTGTAGATATTTTGGCACTGATCTAACAGTCTCCATATACGAATCCTAAGATTTTACTAAAATATCATTTTGTCTATACATTTAAATGGAATTTAAACTAACCTACATTGGGTTGTTTTAGACAGGTAAACAGAACCTCTAAGTTACACATTATTTTATTAAAAAAAAAAAAACTATTTAATCCTCAGAATTCCTCTTACTATAAGAAAATATATGTCACAATGTTTCATTGTAAGAGAAATGCTTTCAAAACTTCCTTTAAACATATGAGTTCCATATCTGCTTCTATCGAGTTCTCTCTCACATTCTGCTCTTTCATTCTCTAACTGTGATTTAGTTTTTCCTATTTGTGACAATTCTTCCTGTATTCCAATACTCATCTTTTCTAAATGGTTAATGTTTCTTTTGAGTATTGCCCATTGTGAATTTTTAAATTTTACTAATGGTTTATATACAGAAAATACTTTCTTTTTTCCCCAAATGTAATATGAATCTGTATAGAGAAAAACACAAGTAAAGAAACATATTAGGATTTCAAAATCTGTCTGGCAGTAGCAATATACATAGACTGTAGATATTTTGGCACAGAATTCCTCTTACTCTAAGAAAATATATGTCACAATGTTTCATTGTAAGAGAAATGCTTTCAAACCTTTATTTAAACAAATGAGATCCATACCTGCTTCTATAGAGTTCTCTCTCACATTCTGCTTTTTCATTCTCTAACTGTGTTTTAGTTTTCCTTCTTTGAAGCAATTCTTTCTGTAGGCCAATAGCCATCTTTTGTAAATCATTAACATTTCTTTTGAGTTATGTAAATTCTGAATTTACAAATTCTATTCATGGTTTATGTACAGGAAGTACTTCCTTTTTTTCTTGAATGTAATCTGAATGTGTATAGAGAAAAACACAAGTAAAGAAACATATTAGGATTTCAAAATTTGTCTGGCAGTAGCAATATACATAGATTGTAGATACTTTGGCACTGATCTAAAAGTCTCCACATACGAATCCTAAGATTTTACTAAAATATCATTTCACCTATAGTTTTAAATGGAATTTAAAATAACCTACCTTGGGTTGTTTAAGACAGCTATACAGAATCTCTAAGTTATACATTATTTAAAAAAAAAAAACTATTTAATCCTCAGAATTCCTCTTACTATAAGAAAATATATGTCACAATGTTTCATTGTAAGAGAAATGCTTTCAAACCTTCCTTTAAACATATGAGATCCATACCTGCTTCTATAGAGTTCTCTCTCACATTCTGCTTTTTCATTCTTTAATTGTGATTTAGATTTTCCTATTTGTGACAATTCTTCCTGTATTGCAATACTCATCTTTTGAAAATGGTTAATGTTTCTTCTGAGTATTGCCCATTGTGAATTTTGAAATTTTACTAATGGTTTATATACAGAAAATGCTTTCTTTTTTCCCCAAATGTAATATGAATCTGTATAGAGAAAAACACAAGTAAAGAAACATATTACGATTTCAAAATCTGTCTGGCAGTAGCAAAATACATAGACTGTAGATATTTTGACACTGATCTAACAGTCTCGATATACGAATCCTAAGATTTTACTAGAATATCATTTTGTCTATACATTTAAATGGAATTTAAACTAACCTACATTGGGTTGTTTTAGACATGTAAACAGAACCTCTAAGTTACACATTATTTTATGAAAAAAAAAAAACTATTTAATCCTCAGAATTCCTCTTACTATAAGAAAATATATGTCACAATGTTTCATTGTAAGAGAAATGCTTTCAAAACTTCCTTTAAACATATGAGTTCCATATCTGCTTCTATCGAGTTCTCTCTCACATTCTGCTCTTTCATTCTCTGTGATTTAGTTTTTCCTATTTGTGACAATTCTTCCTGTATTCCAATACTCATCTTTTCTAAATGGTTAATGTTTCTTTTGAGTATTGCCCATTGTGAATTTTTAAATTTTACTAATGGTTTATGTACAGAAAATGCTTTCTTTTTTCCCAAATGTAATATGAATCTGTATAGAGAAAAACACAAGTAAAGAAACATATTACGATTTCAAAATCTGTCTGGCAGTAGCAATATACATAGACTGTAGATATTTTGGCACTGATCTAACAGTCTCCATATACGAATCCTAAGATTTTACTAAAATATCATTTTGTCTATACATTTAAATGGAATTTAAACTAACCTACATTGGGTTGTTTTAGACAGGTAAACAGAACCTCTAAGTTACACATTATTTTATTAAAAAAAAAAAAAACTATTTAATCCTCAGAATTCCTCTTATTATAAGAAAATATATGTCACAATGTTTCATTGTAAGAGAAATGCTTTCAAAACTTCCTTTAAACATATGAGTTCCATATCTGCTTCTATCGAGTTCTCTCTCACATTCTGCTCTTTCATTCTCTAACTGTGATTTAGTTTTTCCTATTTGTGACAATTCTTCCTGTATTCCAATACTCATCTTTTCTAAATGGTTAATGTTTCTTTTGAGTATTGCCCATTGTGAATTTTTAAATTTTACTAATGGTTTATATATAGAAAATACTTTCTTTTTTCCCCAAATGTAATATGAATCTGTATAGAGAAAAACACAAGAAACATATTAGGATTTCAAAATCTGTCTGGCAGTAGCAATATACATAGATTGTAGATACTTTGGCACTGATCTAAAAGTCTCCACATACGAATCCTAAGATTTTACTAAAATATCATTTCGTCTATAGTTTTAAATGGAATTTAAAATAACCTACCTTGGGTTGTTTAAGACAGCTATACAGAATCTCTAAGTTATACATTATTTAAAAAAAAAAAACTATTTAATCCTCAGAATTCCTCTTACTATAAGAAAATATATGTCACAATGTTTCATTGTAAGAGAAATGCTTTCAAACCTTCCTTTAAACATATGAGATCCATACCTGCTTCTATAGAGTTCTCTCTCACATTCTGCTTTTTCATTCTTTAATTGTGATTTAGATTTTCCTATTTGTGACAATTCTTCCTGTATTGCAATACTCATCTTTTGAAAATGGTTAATGTTTCTTCTGAGTATTGCCCATTGTCAATTTTAAATTTTACTAATGGTTTATATACAGAAAATGCTTTCTTTTTTCCCCAAATGTAGTATGAATCTGTATAGAGAAAAACACAAGTAAAGAAACATATTAGGATTTCAAAATCTGTCTGGCAGTAGCAATATACATAGACTGTAGATATTTTGGCACTGATCTAACAGTTTCCCCATATATGAATCCTAAGATTTTACTAAAATATCATTTTGTCTATACATTTAAATGGAATTTAAAATAGCCTACCTTGGCTTGTTTTAGACAGATAAACAGAATCTGTAAGTTGCACATTATTAAAAAAAAAAAAAAAAAAAAAAAACTATTTAATCCTCAGAATTCCTCTTACTATAAGAAAATATATGTCACAATGTTTCATTGTAAGAGAAATGCTTTCAAAACTTCCTTTAAACATATGAGTTCCATATCTGCTTCTATCGAGTTCTCTCTCACATTCTGCTCTTTCATTCTCTAACTTTGATTTAGTTTTTCCTATTTGTGACAATTCTTCCTGTATTGCAATACTCATCTTTTGAAAATGGTTAATGTTTCTTCTGAGTATTGCCCATTGTGAATTTTAAATTTTACTAATGGTTTATATACAGAAAATGCTTTCTTTTTTCCCCAAATGTAGTATGAATCTGTATAGAGAAAAACACAAGTAAAGAAACATATTAGGATTTCAAAATCTGTCTGGCAGTAGCAATATACATAGACTGTAGATATTTTGGCACTGATCTAACAGTCTCCATATACGAATCCTAAGATTTTACTAAAATATCATTTTGTCTATACATTTAAATGGAATTTAAACTAACCTACATTGGGTTGTTTTAGACAGGTAAACAGAACCTCTAAGTTACACATTATTTTATTAAAAAAAAAAAAAAAACTATTTAATCCTCAGAATTCCTCTTACTATAAGAAAATATATGTCACAATGTTTCATTGTAAGAGAAATGCTTTCAAACCTTCCTTTAAACATATGAGATCCATACCTGCTTCTATAGAGTTCTCTCTCACATTCTGCTTTTTCATTCTCTAACTGTGATTTAGTTTTTCCTATTTGTGACAATTCTTCCTGTATTCCAATACTCATCTTTTGAAAATGGTTAATGTTTCTTTTGAGTATTGCCCATTGTGAATTTTAAATTTTACTAATGGTTTATGTACAGAAAATGCTTTCTTTTTTCCCAAATGTAATATGAATCTGTATAGAGAAAAACACAAGTAAAGAAACATATTAGGATTTCAAAATCTGTCTGGCAGTAGCAATATACATAGATTGTAGATACTTTGGCACTGATCTAAAAGTCTCCACATACGAATCCTAAGATTTTACTAAAATATCATTTCATCTATAGTTTTAAATGGAATTTAAAATAACCTACCTTGGGTTGTTTAAGACAGCTATACAGAATCTCTAAGTTATACATTATTTAAAAAAAAAACTATTTAATCCTCAGAATTCCTCTTACTATAAGAAAATATATGTCACAATGTTTCATTGTAAGAGAAATGCTTTCAAACCTTCCTTTAAACATATGAGATCCATACCTGCTTCTATAGAGTTCTCTCTCACATTCTGCTTTTTCATTCTTTAATTGTGATTTAGATTTTCCTATTTGTGACAATTCTTCCTGTATTGCAATACTCATCTTTTGAAAATGGTTAATGTTTCTTCTGAGTATTGCCCATTGTGAATTTTAAATTTTACTAATGGTTTATATACAGAAAATGCTTTCTTTTTTCCCCAAATGTAGTATGAATCTGTATAGAGAAAAACACAAGTAAAGAAACATATTAGGATTTCAAAATCTGTCTGGCAGTAGCAATATACATAGACTGTAGATATTTTGGAACTGATCTAACAGTCTCCATATACGAATCCTAAGATTTTACTAAAATATCATTTTGTCTATACATTTAAATGGAATTTAAACTAACCTACATTGGGTTGTTTTAGACAGGTAAACAGAATCTCTAAGTTACACATTATTTTATTAAAAAAAAATATTTAATCCTCAGAATTCCTCTTACTATAAGAAAATATATGTCACAATGTTTCATTGTAAGAGAAATGCTTTCAAAACTTCCTTTAAACATATGAGTTCCATATCTGCTTCTATCGAGTTCTCTCTCACATTCTGCTCTTTCATTCTCTAACTGTGATTTAGTTTTTCCTATTTGTGACAATTCTTCCTGTATTGCAATACTCATCTTTTGAAAATGGTTAATGTTTCTTCTGAGTATTGCCCATTGTGAATTTTTAAATTTTACTAATGGTTTATATACAGAAAATGCTTTCTTTTTTCCCCAAATGTAGTATGAATCTGTATAGAGAAAAACACAAGTAAAGAAACATATTAGGATTTCAAAATCTGTCTGGCAGTAGCAATATACATAGATTGTAGATATTTTGGCACTGATCTAACAGTCTCCATATACGAATCCTAAGATTTTACTAAAATATCATTTTGTCTATACATTTAAATGGAATTTAAACTAACCTACATTGGGTTGTTTTAGACAGGTAAACAGAACCTCTAAGTTACACATTATTTTATTAAAAAAAAAAAAAACTATTTAATCCTCAGAATTCCTCTTACTATAAGAAAATATATGTCACAATGTTTCATTGTAAGAGAAATGCTTTCAAAACTTCCTTTAAACATATGAGTTCCATATCTGCTTCTATCGAGTTCTCTCTCACATTCTGCTCTTTCATTCTCTGTGATTTAGTTTTTCCTATTTGTGACAATTCTTCCTGTATTCCAATACTCATCTTTTCTAAATGGTTAATGTTTCTTTTGAGTATTGCCCATTGTGAATTTTTAAATTTTACTAATGGTTTATGTAGAGAAAATGCTTTCTTTTTTCCCCAAATGTAATATGAATCTGTATAGAGAAAAACACAAGTAAAGAAACATATTACGATTTCAAAATCTGTCTGGCAGTAGCAATATACATAGACTGTAGATATTTTGGCACTGATCTAACAGTCTCCATATACGAATCCTAAGATTTTACTAAAATATCATTTTGTCTATAGATTTAAATGGAATTTAAACTAACCTACCTTGGGTTGTTTTAGACAGCTAAACAGAATCTCTAAGTTACACATTATTTTATTTAAAAAAAAAAACTATTTAATCCTCAGAATTCCTCTTATTATAAGAAAATATATGTCACAATGTTTCATTGTAAGAGAAATGCTTTCAAACCTTTATTTAAACAAATGAGATCCATACCTGCTTCTATAGAGTTTTCTCTCACATTCTGCTTTTTCATTCTCTAACTGTGTTTTAGTTTTCTTCTTTGAAGCAATTCTTTCTGTAGGCCAATAGCCATCTTTTGTAAATCATTAACATTTCTTTTGAGTTGTGTAAATTCTGAATTTACAAATTCTATTCATGGTTTATGTACAGGAAGTACTTCCTTTTTTTCTTGAATGTAATCTGAATGTGTATAGAGAAAAACACAAGTAAAGAAACATATTAGGATTTCAAAATCTGTCTGGCAGTAGCAATATACATAGATTGTAGATACTTTGGCACTGATCTAAAAGTCTCCACATAGGAATCCTAAGATTTTATTAAAATATCATTTCATCTATAGTTTTAAATGGAATTTAAAATAACCTACCTTGGGTTGTTTAAGACAGCTATACAGAATCTCTAAGTTATACATTATTTAAAAAAAAAAAAAACTATTTAATCCTCAGAATTCCTCTTACTATAAGAAAATATATGTCACAATGTTTCATTGTAAGAGAAATGCTTTCAAACCTTCCTTTAAACATATGAGATCCATACCTGCTTCTATAGAGTTCTCTCTCACATTCTGCTTTTTCATTCTTTAATTGTGATTTAGATTTTCCTATTTGTGACAATTCTTCCTGTATTGCAATACTCATCTTTTGAAAATGGTTAATGTTTCTTCTGAGTATTGGCCATTGTGAATTTTAAAATTTTACTAATGGTTTATATACAGAAAATGCTTTCTTTTTTCCCCAAATGTAGTATGAATCTGTATAGAGAAAAACACAAGTAAAGAAACATATTAGGATTTCAAAATCTGGCTGGCAGTAGCAATATACATAGATTGTAGATATTTTGGCACTGATCTAACAGTTTCCCCATATACGAATCCTAAGATTTTACTAAAATATCATTTTGTCTATACATTTAAATGGAATTTAAACTAACCTACATTGGGTTGTTTTAGACAGGTAAACAGAACCTCTAAGTTACACATTATTTTATTAAAAAAAAAACTATTTAATCCTCAGAATTCCTCTTACTATAAGAAAATATATGTCACAATGTTTCATTGTAAGAGAAATGCTTTCAAAACTTCCTTTAAACATATGAGTTCCATATCTGCTTCTATCGAGTTCTCTCTCACATTCTGCTCTTTCATTCTCTAACTGTGATTTAGTTTTTCCTATTTGTGACAATTCTTCCTGTATTCCAATACTCATCTTTTCTAAATGGTTAATGTTTCTTTTGAGTATTGCCCATTGTGAATTTTTAAATTTTACTAATGGTTTATATACAGAAAATACTTTCTTTTTTCCCCAAATGTAATATGAATCTGTATAGAGAAAAACACAAGAAACATATTAGGATTTCAAAATCTGTCTGGCAGTAGCAATATACATAGACTGTAGATATTTTGGCACTGATCTAACAGTCTCCATATACGAATCCTAAGATTTTACTAAAATATCATTTTGTCTATACATTTAAATGGAATTTAAACTAACCTACATTGGGTTGTTTTAGACAGGTAAACAGAACCTCTAAGTAAACACATTATTTTATTAAAAAAAAAAAAAAAACTATTTAATCCTCAGAATTCCTCTTACTATAAGAAAATATATGTCACAATGTTTCATTGTAAGAGAAATGCTTTCAAAACTTCCTTTAAACATATGAGTTCCATATCTGCTTCTATCGAGTTCTCTTTCACATTCTGCTCTTTCATTCTCTGTGATTTAGTTTTTCCTATTTGTGACAATTCTTCCTGTATTCCAATACTCATCTTTTCTAAATGGTTAATGTTTCTTTTGAATATTGCCCATTGTGAATTTTTAAATTTTACTAATGGTTTATGTACAGAAAATGCTTTCTTTTTTCCCAAATGCAATATGAATCTGTATAGAGAAAAACACAAGAAACATATTAGGATTTCAAAATCTGTCTGGCAGTAGCAATATACATAGACTGTAGATATTTTGGCACTGATCTAACAGTTTCCCCATATACGAATCCTAAGATTTTACTGAAATATCATTTTGTCTATAGATTTAAATGGAATTTAAAATAACCTATGTTGGGTTGTTTTAGACAGCTAAACAGAATCTCTAAGTTACACATTATTTAAAAAAAAAATAACAAAATAAAAACTATTTAATCCTCAGAATTCCTCTTACTATAAGAAAATATATGTCACAATGTTTCATTGTAAGAGAAATGCTTTCAAAACTTCCTTTAAACATATGAGTTCCATATCTGCTTCTATCGAGTTCTCTCTCACATTCTGCTCTTTCATTCTCTAACTGTGATTTAGTTTTTCCTATTTGTGACAATTCTTCCTGTATTCCAATACTCATCTTTTCTAAATGGTTAATGTTTCTTTTGAGTATTGCCCATTGTGAATTTTTAACTTTTACTAATGGTTTATATACAGAAAATACTTTCTTTTTTCCCCAAATGTAATATGAATCTGTATAGAGAAAAACACAAGAAACATATTAGGATTTCAAAATCTGTCTGGCAGTAGCAATATACATAGATTGTAGATATTTTGGCACTGATCTAACAGTCTCCATATACGAATCCTAAGATTTTCATAAAATATCATTTTGTCTATACATTTAAATGGAATTTAAACTAACCTACATTGGGTTGTTTTAGACAAGTAAACAGAACCTCTAAGTTACACATTATTTTATTAAAAAAAAAAAAAAAACTATTTAATCCTCAGAATTCCTCTTACTATAAGAAAATATATGTCACAATGTTTCATTGTAAGAGAAATGCTTTCAAACCTTTATTTAAACAAATGAGATCCATACCTGCTTCTATAGAGTTCTCTCTCACATTCTGCTTTTTCATTCTCTAACTGTGTTTTAGTTTTCCTTCTTTGAAGTAATTCTTTCTGTAGGCCAATAGCCATCTTTTGTAAATCATTAACATTTCTTTTGACTTGTGTAAATTCTGAATTTACAAATTCTATTCATGGTTTATGTACAGGAAGTACTTCCTTTTTTTCTTGAATGTAATCTGAATGTGTATAGAGAAAAACACAAGTAAAGAAACATATTAGGATTTCAAAATGTGTCTGGCAGTAGCAATATACATAGATTGTAGATACTTTGGCACTGATCTAAAAGTCTCCACATACGAATCCTAAGATTTTACTAAAATATCATTTCATCTATAGTTTTAAATGGAATTTAAAATAACCTACCTTGGGTTGTTTAAGACAGCTATACAGAATCTCTAAGTTATACATTATTTAAAAAAAAAAAAAAACTATTTAATCCTCAGAATTCCTCTTACTATAAGAAAATATATGTCACAATGTTTCATCGTAAGAGAAATGCTTTCAAAACTTCCTTTAAACATATGAGTTCCATACCTGCTTCTATAGAGTTCTCTCTCACATTCTGCTCTTTCATTCTCTAACTGTGATTTAGTTTTTCCTATTTGTGAAAATTCTTCCTGTATTCCAATACTCATCTTTTCTAAATGGTTAATGTTTCTTTTGAGTATTGCTCATTGTGAATTTTTAAATTTTACTAATGGTTTATATACAGAAAATGCTTTCTTTTTTCCCCAAATGTAATATGAATCTGTATAGAGAAAAACACAAGTAAAGAAACATATTAGGATTTCAAAATCTGTCTGGCAGTAGCAATATACATAGACTGTAGATATTTTGGCACTGATCTAATAGTCTCCATATACGAATCCTAAGATTTTACTAAAATATCATTTTGTCTATACATTTAAATGGAATTTAAACTAACCTACATTGGGTTGTTTTAGACAGGTAAACAGAATCTCTAAGTTACACCTTATTTAAAAAAAAAAAAAACTATTTAATCCTCAGAATTCCTCTTACTATAAGAAAATATATGTCACAATGTTTCATTGTAAGAGAAATACTTTCAAACCTTTATTTAAACAAATGAGATCCATACCTGCTTCTATAGAGTTCTCTCTCACATTCTGCTTTTTCATTCTCTGTGTTTTAGTTTTCCTTCTTTGAAGCAATTCTTTCTGTAGGCCAATAGCCATCTTTTGTAAATCATTAACATTTCTTTTGAGTTGTGTAAATTCTGAATTTACAAATTCTATTCATGGTTTATGTACAGGAAGTACTTCCTTTTTTTCTTGAATGTAATCTGAATGTGTATAGAGAAAAACACAAGTAAAGAAACATATTAGGATTTCAAAATCTGTCTGGCAGTAGCAATATACATAGATTGTAGATACTTCTGCATTGATATAACAGTCAGCACATAAGAATCCTAAGATTTTATTAAAATATCATTTTGTCAATAGATTTAAGTGGAATTTAAAATAACCTACCTTGGGTTGTTTTAGACAGGTAAACAGAATCTCTAAGTTACACATTGTTTAAAAAAAAAAAAAAAACTATTTAATCCTCAGAATTCCTCTTAATATAAGAAAATATATGTCACAATGTTTCATTGTAAGAGAAATGCTTTCAAAACTTCCCTTAAACATATGAGTTCCATACCTGCTTCTATAGAGTTCTCTCTCACATTCTGCTCTTTCATTCTCTGTGATTTAGTTTTTCCTATTTGTGACAATTCTTCCTGTATTCCAATACTCATCTTTTGAAAATGGTTAATGTTTCTTTTGAGTATTGCCCATTGTGAATTTTTAAATTTTACTAATGGTTTATGTACAGAAAATGCTTTCTTTTTTCCCCAAATGTAATCTGAATGTGTATAGAGAAAAACACAAGTAAAGAAATATATTAGGATTTCAAAATCTGTCTGGCAGTAGCAATATACATAGACTGTAGATATTTTGGCACTGATCTAACAGTCTCCATATACGAATCCTAAGATTTTACTAAAATATCATTTTGTCCATATATTTAAATGGAATTTAAACTAACCTACCTTGGGTTGTTTTAGACCCCTAAACAGAATCTCTAAGTTACACATTATTTTATTAAAAAAAAAAAAACTATTTAATTCTCAGAATTCCTCTTACTATAAGAAAATATATGTCACAATGTTTCATTGTAAGAAAAATGCTTTCAAACCTTTATTTAAACAAATGAGATCCATACCTGCTTCTATAGAGTTCTCTCTCACATTCTGCCTTTTCATTCTCTTACTGTGATTTAGTTTTCCTTCTTTGAAGCAATTCTTTCAGTAGGCCAATAACCATCTTTTGTAAATCATTAACATTTCTTTTGAGTTGTGTAAACTCTGAATTTACAAATTCTATTCATGGTTTATGTACAGGAAGTACTTCCTTTTTTCTTGAATGTAATCTGAATGTGTATAGAGAAAAACACAAGTAAAGAAACATATTAGGATTTCAAAATCTGTTTGGCAGTAGCAATATACATAGACTGTAGATATTTTGGCACTGATCTAACAGTCTCCATATACGAATCCTAAGATTTTACTAAAATATCATTTTGTCTATAGATTTAAATTGAATTTAAAATAACCTACCTTGGGTTGTTTTAGACAGCTAAACAGAATCTCTTAAGTTACACATTATTTTAAAAAAAAAAAAAAAAAACTATTTAATCCTCAGAATTCCTCTTACTATAAGAAAATATATGTCACAATGTTTCATTGTAAGAGAAATGCTTTCAAACCTTCCTTTAAACATATGAGATCCATATCTTCTTCTATAGAGTTCTCTCTCACATCTCTCACATTCTGCTTTTTCATTCTCTAACTGTGATTTAGTTTTCCTTCTTTGTGACAATTCTTTCTGTTGGCCAATAACCATCTTTTGTAAATCATTAACATTTCTTTTGAGTCATGTAAATTCTGAATTTACAAATTCTATTGATGTTTTATGTATAGGAAGTACTTCTTTTTCTCTCAATTGTAATCTATATGTGTATAGAGAAAAACACAAGAAACATATTAGGATTTCAAAATCTATTGGGCAGTGCAGTAGCAATATATATAGACTGTAGATACTTTGGTACTGATATAACAGTCTCCATATACAAATCCTAAGATTTTACTAAAATATCTTTTTGTCAGTAGGTTTAAATTGAATTTAAAATAACCTACCTTGGGTTGTTTTAGACAGCTAGACAGAATCTCTAAGTTACACATTATTAAAAAAATATATTTAATCCTCAGAATTCCTCTTACTATAAGAAAATATATGTCACAATGTTTCATTGTAAGAGAAATGCTTTTAAAATGTGAAAATTAAACGTATTGTTTTATACTGTGAAGTGGAACAATAAGATGAATAAAATACATTATACATTTAATTTGTAATTTATGTTTATAAATTACAAATATGCTAAATTTTTTTTAAAAGTATCATAACCTCAAATTGTTTCATATAAACACTTCTTGTCCTTTAGAGATTTACACTATAAATCATTCAGTACAGTAACATCCTTCCCTCATTTATTCATTAGCCAGAGATAACTTTAACCAACCTATGACTGAAACACCAGAAGAAAGTTTTCAAATGTTGGAGTTCTTGTTCTTCTCAAAACACAGGGCTTAGAGGCTTAGAGCCCTCTGAATATCTCCAAATCCAAAGGTTCTGTCCTTCAGCCTCTGCCTCTGCTTTCTTCAGCCTCCAACCAACACAGAGATGGAATGT